>NW_009217817.1:0-480 GCF_000690835.1 Fulmarus glacialis
GAGCAGCTAAATCTGCCCCCAGCTCCCGGCCGTATGCCCGGCCCAGCCCTACCCACGCCTGAGGCAGGGAGGGGCTGCTAAAAAATGGCAAGTAGAAAGGAGAAAATTAATTAAAAAAAGAAAAAGAAAAAAGGGAGTTGGGTGCAAAAGCTCCTGCACCAGCAAAATGCCCTTTCAGACTGGGAAATGGGCTCCTGAGATGCGCGGGCTTCAGCAGGGTACTGCTCAAGCCCAAACTTTTAAACACGCCTTATTTTTCCCATTATAAGGATGAAAGTGCGCCTGCCTGAGAAACCCCTAATTAAACAAAGACTCACCATAATATTTGCTGGGAGCTTGCCAGCCTTGTAATGCGACACTACCGGTTATCTTTATTAGCTGAAATGAGTATTCAGAGTCTCTGCCAAATTGAAAGCTGATATAGACTTGTTTGAAAGTGGCACTGCAGCATCAAGCAAACGCTTCTGCAACCTGCCGGCG
>NW_009217817.1:530-750 GCF_000690835.1 Fulmarus glacialis
GGGGGAGGGCGGCCGTGGGTGCAGCCCCCGCCAGGGTGCCGCGGCACCTTCTTACGGCAGACACGATGTCCTGCTGATGGATTTCGCTGGCGTTGGCCGAGTGGGGGGGTGCCCTCTCTTCCTGGGGGGGGAACGATCACAGCCGTGAGAGGCAGATCTGGCTCTCCAGCTATTACTGAAGCCAATTAACTTTTGCAGTGCCTAATTGCAGGCTGAAGGA
>NW_009217817.1:806-5201 GCF_000690835.1 Fulmarus glacialis
CCTCTTCTCAGAGCACTTGGAGCACGGGGGCTGCTTGGGCGCGTCCAGCCCATCACCTGCCCTCGAGGCTGGTGAAAACCCCCTGCCAGCCGGCCTGCTGCACAGCCCGGCGCTCCTCAGGGCAATTACATCCTGGAACATAATTTCGTTATCAATTAACCAACAACACACGGAAGGATGGTTATACTATGAATTTATTGGTGTACGGTCTCTGCTCCGGGTGCCGGCGCGGCTGGTGGTGCTGCCAGAGCCCGGGGGGACCGGCGGGGCGATGCCGGGCCTTGCAGCAGCAACACCGGGGAAAACCACCGCTCCGTCGGCTCTGTAAAAACTCCTGCCAATTCCCTGAGGAGCCTGGTGGGGCTGGAGGAGGAGGAGGGCAGAGAAAACCCAGCGGTCCAGGGCAGCTGCCTGCGGGGCGGCTGCCGGCACTGAGATTTGAGGGAGCAGTCCCTCCACTGAAGGAATCAAAAACTTCAGTGTTATAATGCGTTGCCCTGGCATTTCCAGCGGGAATTGTTTTGATTCTCAAGTCTGAAATGAGTTTTTATTTTGAAATGCATTATTCATTTTCTTTTAAAAGGTCAAAAACTAAATGAAATGCTTTAATTCACCTGAGATTAATTTATGAGTTTTTGTCTTTGGCAGGCACATGGTAACTCAACCTGCCGGCTGCGTGCCGCCGCCGAGGCGGGCAGCGCTTGGGCAACGGGCTCGAGTGGCCGCAGGATGCTCCGGGTAACTTTTCTACCTTTCAGAGTTCTGCTCTGCTCACTTCGATGCATGTGATGCAAAACATCATATATATATATGCAGATATACAGATGTGGCGACTTTGTTTTTTCTCAAGCCACCTTTAATGAGGTTGCACAAACCATCTCTGGCTACAGGTTCAATAATTGCTCTCTCAGGTTCCAAGCACCACACGTCTCTTCCTTTCTTAATTTAACAGTACATTTCACCCGAGGGAAGCTGAATGCCCTCCTGGGCCCTGTGGCCCCGGCTGCCCGCGGAGGAGAAGCCCTTCGGATGCACCAGCGCAGGGGCACGGGAGCTCCCGGCTCCGCACTCGGGCGAAGGCAGAGCATCCCCTGGGCTGCCGGCTCTCCCCATCGCCCTCCTCGGGGAAAAGTGCCTCTGACTGCACACGGAGAGTGAAAATGTGCCGGAAAGCAAGGAGAAGGCGTGGGAGCTGCTGGCCAGCATTGCCAAAGATCATCTCGACGTCTCGTGCCATTAGTGGGACAAGTGACATTTTCATCCCTGTCTGCTCCTGCTCCTGCTCCCGCTCCCGCGCCAAGCGGCTGCGCACCAGGGCTGTTGGCGAGCGCTTGCAGCCTTTCCTTCAGCACGACTTGAAATACTTCGCTCCTTATTAGAGAAAGTGTTTCAGAAAACCTGTAGAAGTTTACTCCAGAGAGCCATTGGGCTTCATGGCGAAGAAATAGTTGCCAGTAGTAATTATATATTAGCTTTAAGACAAGCAAATTACTGCAGAGCACCGTGGAGATGGGCGGGGGGCTCCCCTCTGGGCTTATCGGCAGGGTCAGGCAAACCGAGCCCGGGCTCTGCCCTCCCCTTTTGTCGGGATGGTTTTCCAGAGGGAAAATCTGCAAAACTAAGATCTGTTGGCGGAGGCGCAGAGACAGCATCCCAACTTTCCCGCAGCGCAGCCCGGGCCGTGCCCAGCTCCACCTCGCCCCAGGGAGGGTCCCGGCACCTTGTCTTTTAGAAAAAGCTTTCTTTTAAAAGATTTATCTTCAAGGATCATTAATTTTCCTATCTGAGAAGGAAAAAAAGGTTTTTCCAACAGGTCATGAATCTGTAGTCCCTGCGGCTGCTGGTACTGGGACCAGTGGCTGTTCGGTGTCTGAAACCAGACGTGATTCTTGGTGCTCGCCTTCCAGACGGAATACGCTAAGGAATATTTATTAGGCCAATTACAATTCTCTCTTGTCCTCTGGAAGTTCAGGCCCTGTACTTCTCCAAAGCGAGGTGTAAGATGTTCTTCTGCAGAGAAAAATCCCCTTTCGGTTATTAACGTGTAGCCCAAATACGGCCCAACAGTCCAGCACTGGAGTTTGGGAGGTTTATTCCCCATTTCTCCCACACGTCTTCCTGAAGGCACACCACCAACTCAATAGAAGAACGATTTAATGGTTACAAAACCCAGAGATAAAGCTGCTTTTAATGGATTTCTTTAAGATCAAGGCTGTCAAATACCAGGCTCAAAATCCTTTCTACAACAAGAGCAACTATATTAAGTGCACTCAATCAAAACCAGGCTGAAGGTTCCATAAGTGAAACAATGGCTGTAGGAAATGCATTTTATTAGCATCTCCAGCAGAAAGGAGGGCTGGCAGAAGAAATGAAAAGCCTCCGAGCTGCGGCTGCTGCACTCCCATTCAGCCGGGATGGATGAAATGCGAAGGGCATTTTCAAAACCTGTCCTCCCTATCTAATCAGCTCCTGTTGGGAAGAGGGTGATGGAGCCATCCCTTCGAGCTCCGAGATGAAATATCCCAACAGTGCCCCCTTGCCTGGAGGGAGTTGGGTGCTCTTGGGCAGCACCCCCGCAGCCCGGGCTGCAGCAGCTCGGCTGGGGACGATGCTTACAAATATGCATCAAAATCCACATGAGAAATGTCGGCTCCTTCCCTGCAGAGCTTGTCTCCCGCCCGGGTTTAAAGTCAAGCAGGGCTTCTGCGTTTGCAATGCTCCAGAGGTTTTGGGGTCTTTGGTGGGACTTTCTGCAGCCATCGGGTGAAGGAGACGGGGCCTCTCTACCACGGGCTGCTCTGTGCAGGTAGACCAACGCTGAAGTGCAGATTAGTTTTTAATAATAATTCGCAGCTACATAATGAGAAATGTGTAGCATTTATAAACTGCCGGTTGCTTTTAAATCATTTCCCTTCTTTCTGTCCCAGACTTGACATTTGATGAAGATTTGAGGCTTTGTGTTCATTTGCCAATTAATTTATTGTACAGAGGTGGGAAGCAGCGTCCATTTTAGTGAAGGTCAACAGCATCGAGTGTTTACCTCTTATTTCCAAATGCTATTAAGCTTTTTGAATAAACTGTGTGGGTGCTGTAGGCAATGAAAGCACCTCTGGCGAGGCTGCTCCCGCTCTGGCAGCAGCTCCCAGCGGCTGGCAACAAGGCGCTCGTGGGCGCGAGACCGGATCGTCTGGCTCGCCGGCGGCAGTTCAGCGTGGGGGTCTCCAAAGCAGGTACGGCAGAGCGCACCCCCGCGTTCACGCTTAGAGAGCACTTGATTTTAGGGACAAAACAGGCCGAGCGCTGACAGCCTTTCATCACTTCCCAGCCCAGATTAACATTCGATTTGCTCCCTGCTTTCCTCCAGCTTGCCACCCCCTTGCTCATCCACGAGAAGTTGCATGGAGCTGCCCCAGGACTCCCCGCCGGGGATGTTGTTTTTGCCTCCTGCAACAAGACCCGTTTATTACCTTCTGTGAATCTGTTCAGTGGGTAGCTGGTGCGTGAGGGGAGCAGACTGTGCCAGGAGGTACGGCTTATCAAATGTCATGCAGATCTTGTCTTGGGGGGAACATACTTCAATACTTAAATTAAATGAAAAGTCCTGGAATAAAAGCCTCGGAGGCTAGGGCCTTCTGTTTATCTCCAAAATACGGCTGGAGTGGGAGATGGGAATGGGAGATGCCAGAGGGCTAGGCTGGGTCTCTGCTAGTTTTACTGTGCGGCCCCAAGTATGCTGGAGCGTCTTACACTTCCATGCTTCATATTTTCTCCCTAAAGAAAGGTGTTTGCAGCAAACGATGATATTTGCAGTGTCAAAAAAACCTGCAAGTTTGCTGAAAACCAGCTCTCTGCAAATCGCCTGGGGGGCTGTTACCAGCATCGCCAACGGTGCCAGCCCGGGAGAAAACCTGCTGCGGGGCTGCCGGAGGGGCAGGGGCTGCCCTTCCCGCCCGGAGTCATCCACCATGTGCCGGATGGGCCAGGCTTTGCTTTTATGGCTGGAAATCTCTTAAAATTCCTGGTGAGTCACGTCTTGGTGTCTGACGCAGTGTCACCCAGGGTTTCGGGAACTGCCGTTACCCCCGCTTTGCTGGAGAAAGGCTGTGAAAGAGAATTCATCATAAAAGCCGTCCTCTGCCTTCAGCGTGGGTTTAGACTCCCCTTGGGACGGAGGCTAACATTTACATCTGCTGCTGAGGGATAATTCCAGGATTGCCGCTGCCAGCCTTCGCCCGGCTGCGCAGGCGTCGGCTGCAGGCGGGGGCTCTCTGCCGCGGGCTCTCCCTGCCTCTGCACCGCACACCCCATGCCACCCCCGGAGCCCCTGGAGCTGGGCGGGAGAGAAGCCTCTGCTTGGCCCCGGGGGCCTCCGGCTGGAGCCCGTCGGATGATGGG
>NW_009217817.1:5228-5577 GCF_000690835.1 Fulmarus glacialis
CTCCGTGCAGCTCCTCATCCCGTCCCATCCCATCCCACCCCATCTCGTCCCATCCCCTCACATCCCGTCCCATCCCATCTTGTCCTTTCCTGTCCCATTCCGTCCCATCCCATCCCATCCCATCCCGTCCCAGTGCATTGTTGGTGATTAACTCCAACGCTGGCAAACTGGAAATAATTAATCTGGCATCTCACCTCCTCCTGGGTGAGCCCCGTGTGCTCTGACAGCGGAGGAGTGCGGTGCGGCCAGCACCGGCATTTTCACCCTGGGAATACCTGCCCCAAAACCAGAGGCATATTTCTCAAGAACAGGTTTTGCAAACTGGGGTGTTTTGCTGGGCTGGCGGGCC
>NW_009217817.1:6098-7476 GCF_000690835.1 Fulmarus glacialis
CCGGCGGCTCCGCAGCCACCTCTGCCACCCGCTGCCGTTGGTGGAGCCGGCATCTTTGGTCCGGGCATTCTGGCAGCTCCTCTGCTTTGCCTGTAACGTGCTGGGCTCGGCGCCCGTCCCGCCGCCACCGGGAGCCATCGATGAGCGGGAGGGAGGTTAAGAAGATCTTGATGAACACAGGTTTCTCCCTGGGCCGTCCCGGAGGAGTTCCCTGGACCTCTCCTTGCGACTGGTGTCTGCACCTTGCGGAAAATGTCATCTCCTTCCCCAGCTCTATGTTTCCTTGTCACTGCCGGTACCCCTTTCTCAGTGCCTCGCTCCACACCGGTACGTCCCACGCTGTGCAGCTCCTTCACGCACGTGTGCCTGGAACAGGCTTTTGGTTTAAGTTATTCTCGCACATCGGAGCTGACCCCCGCCAGCTCCCTGGGGAGCTTGGCCAGCAGAAGCACTTCTCTTATCTTCAGGTGGGGACCAGCCTGACCCTTTCACTGAACAAGAATCAGGTTGATTTGTTTGTAGCATCTTTCTTTAAACTATGAACGGTCTTTGTGGTCTGAAAATAGGTTTCCTGAGAGCCTGTGCATTGCACAGAGTTGTTTGGCCAAGGCCGGGCCATTGCAGGTGGCGACGGGTTTGGCGGTGGAAATGCCCTCGCATGCAAGGCTGAATTAGCAAATAGCTGTGAGATCTAAGAAATGATAGTAATTACAGGAATAAAATTGTTATTAATGTACTAATTTACTTGGGAGCAGGCTTTATGTAATTACACTCTGGGATCAAGATAAGGTTAATGCATTTACCTTCCCGGGTATTTATAGACATTTTGAATTGTTCTTCCCCCCGCTGTAAGAAACAAGTGTGCGTGTTCCTGGCGAGGCGGCAGCGGGACCACGCAGCCGTGCGGAACCCCGGCAGAGAAGGAGACGAGGGTGCGGGGGGGTTTGTTGCTCTTTGCTAATATTGATAAGGAGGAGACTGAGAGCAGTGGCTCCCCTGCGCGGCGTGCAACCCCATCTGTGCATCCCCTGGGGCATCCCAGGCTCGGCTGCTTACCGGAGCCTCTCAGAGCATGTTTAAATGAGTTTTCCACGGTGAGTACATCAGAGGGTGAGCTGGCGTTTGGCTGCCTGGAAATAACCTCCCAACCTCTGGGCTCCGCAGCGCTGCTGCAGCCATGCAGGAGTGGCAGAGAGACTGGCAAGCTGGACCCATTCATGCTTAACACCTTAAAACTTTGCAAACGCCTCTGAAACCTTCAGATATCGGTGAAAAGCTTCTGCCTGGGATGATGCTTTTCCCCATGCTGGCCCTTTTTGAAGCCGTGGGAGAGCTCGGCTGCAGCATCGGTCGGCGAGATGGCAAGTCCTTCAGCAGC
>NW_009217817.1:7715-9652 GCF_000690835.1 Fulmarus glacialis
TGGGCTGCTGCTGCCGCAGTTCTAAGCGTCATGCCGTTGCGGGCGAGAAAAGGAAAAAGCAGGGCAGGATCGGGCAGACCCCGGAGTCCCCCTCCTCAGGGATGATCCGGCTTCTCCCCAGCGCCTCCGGAGCTCCCTTCGTCGCTCAAGCCCACCTTTATTAATGTCACGCTGGGAAATGTCGGCTGGGTTTGCCAAACATCCCGCAGAGCTAAACCCTCCTGGCTGCACCGTCCGCCCGAAAGCCGACAAGCCCGTGCGGCGCGGTGCTGCTTGCTCGCAGGCCCGTCACGCTGGGAAATGTCAGCTGGGTTTGCCAAACATCCCGCAGCGCTAAACCCTCCTGGCTGCACTGTCCGCCCGAAAGCCGACAAGCCTGTGCGGCGCGGTGCTGCTTGCTCGCAGGCCACTCACGAGCAGCCGACAAGTGTCACTGGGGATATTTCTCCTGGTGTCACACGGGGAGGACAGCAGCAAGCTGCAGAAGGTCAGAGCAGCCCTAAATACATGTATCTGTGTGTGTATGTGTGTATTTTTGGCTTCTTCGTTATTTGACACACATGCTGCTAGTTAATAGCCGGGAGAGACCTGAACACAGGTAACCTTTAAGACCAAGGGAAAGGTTTAATAAGGTTACACTAGGCCTTAAGGACCCCTCGGCTTGGCCTTTTGCTAATTTATAGGGAAATAAATGTGTGAGCAATTGTGGGGAGCCCAGCAGCTCCCCCTCCGCTGCAGAGCTTCGCAGCGGAGCAATCAGAGAGGGAAATCTGCCGAAGAGGAGCCGATGGAGCCAGACAAAATCTAAAATAATTTCCCCGGAAATCAATGCAGAGATTTATTCCTGTCTTTAAAGGGGAAGGAAAGATGGTTCTGGGCTGTATGTCAGGCCTGTTTAACCGCATCATGTAAACCCGTTTTTACAAACGTAAGTTTGAGTTACACAACTTCTGCTGGTTTTGCTGTTTGCACATGGCTGAATTTCATGACGACAGAAGTGAGTAACTGCACAAGGGTATGCAAATCAAGTACTTAAGTAAGTGGGAGTCATACGAAATAAGTTCCAGCTCCACCAAATGCCCTCTGTTTTTCCTCTGAGAACAGGTTGCTTCTGAGTGACCGGCTCCCAACTGAGAAATCCTCTTCCCAAGGGCACGATGCTGCTTTCCTACCCTTGCTTGGGGGGGGTGGGAAGAGGCGTCTGCATCCCTGTCACTCCCCCTGGGCTGTCCCAGCCCACCCGCTCTGGTCCCCAGCCGGTCCCCCACAAGCATGGTGCTCTGCAGAGCCACCCACAGCTCTCCTTCCTCCAGACCCCATTAATCACCCTCGAAGGCTCCTCATTTGTAATCAGGCCCAGATGTTTCCCACTGTATGCTACAAATGTTAATTATCTCCTAATTACTTATTAGCAGAAGCTGGGCTGGCAGAGATTGGGGCAAAAGCCAGCCAAGGGCACTTCCAGCCCGGGGTGGCAGCACGTGAATTAACAGCTGCTTCTGGTGGGGTTTGGTGGAGTTCCTCATCACCCCCCGATTCCCAATATTTACCGACGTGTTACCTTGGTGGTCCCCCGGGATGCAGGTGCCCCGCAGGGATGCGGGATGCGACAGTGCAGAGCCCTCTCTGCCAGCCGAGCCCCGCTGGCACCGGCGCTTTCTTGAGCCCGGCACATTTGGCTGCTGGTCGTGACGGAAGGACGTGTTACGGGGGTCTTCGTGGTCAGCTGCAAGGATGAAAGCCTGGCTGGCTCACGTGTTGTTGGAAACCGAGGGGCTGAGGGTTTCGTCAGCTGGCTTCGTGCATTTAATTCTATCAAGTGAGGAAGATGGATCGGCACGTGGTCACCTTTGGGCCAGGGACACGCCGTCTTCTATCCAAATAAGCGTCCGTCTGCCTCGCTGCCTCGCCTCCGAGGGCCCCTGAAAGCCATCCAG
>NW_009217817.1:10097-10416 GCF_000690835.1 Fulmarus glacialis
CGACAGGCCGCGGTGGCTCCAGCCTCGAAAGTGGGATGATCTCTGTGAGAAGAGACGTGCGCCGTGATAAAAATCATGATAAGGCAGGGAAAAGACCCTCGGGCCCACGTCTCTCTTGGCAGAAATTCCCATGTGCTGTAGTGCAGAGTGCGTCAATGCCAGGAGCGGGTCTGGATCCTGCAAGCGCTTCGGCGTCTCTCGGGTGTTAACGCTGCACATGTGCAAAAGCGCTGCGGGTTTGCAACGCTCCTCCAGAGGTTTGCAACACCTTATCCAGAGGTTTTATGCTGGTTTGCCTGATGATTTCGCAAATACCTGT
>NW_009217817.1:10437-11069 GCF_000690835.1 Fulmarus glacialis
CCTTCCGCATGGAAAGGCTGTTTTGTTCCAATCTGCAGCAAAGAATGATGAAATCCATTACACCCGATGCTCTGCAAACGTCTATGGCACAGCTCCTGCGAGCTCCTATTTCCTCCTAGAGACTGATAACTTGGGGGCTGCCGGCTTCTGTGGAATCTTTAATCTTCCGAAGTGCCACATAATTTAGATAAAAGAGGTTTAGTAAATTTCTGCCTCTTTTTCTGGTGTTCAGAAATTCCCCCAAACCCTGGTCTCGATCCATCCCTGGTTCCTTTTCTGTTCCCGAGAGCGGAAGGTGAGGTGCCCCGTGCAGCCCACCCCACCCCACCCTCGCTCCCCGCATCCACTGACCTCTCCCCTGCCTGCCCGGGATATTAATAATTGCAGCGGGACTCATTGTCCTGCACTTGTGCTCGCTTTTGAGTCCTCTTGTGAGGAGAAGATACAAATTCTGATTGCTCGTGGTAATTGTGCTGATGACTGTCCCGGTGGCACTGGCCTCGTTTCCAGCCAGGGCAGGATGCAGAGGGGGTGGTTTTCTCTTATGAGGATGCAAAGAGGGTGGTTTTTCTCTTATAAAGAAATAACGTCGCAGCGAGGATGACTGCCTCCTCCCCATCGCTGCGGCAAGG
>NW_009217817.1:11113-11555 GCF_000690835.1 Fulmarus glacialis
GCTGACCAGACCCAAAGCCCGGCAGAAGGGAGGGTGCAGGAGGCTTGGGAGGGGAGCTGGGGGAGTTAATCGGGGTGGGGGCTGCTCTGGCGTAGCTGTTAATTTGAACGCAGCATTGCACAGATGGGAGTGGAGGAGCCAAGCTGCCACCAAGCGCCATTTGAAGCTCCCTGAGCATTTTGCATGCTAAGAAAAAAATATGAAATCCTGCTGGCAGTTAATGGAGTATTTGTTAAAAATACTCCTCTTTCCCGATGTGCAGAATTTAACGTTCCTCCTCCTTTTTTCCCCTTCCCCTCCTGACAACGTTCCCTCATTTGTTACCCTCTGGAGGTCCTTGCTTTAACTGCCGTGGTTCAACCTGCCATGGCTGCCTGTGGAGCCCGCCGCTCCGCGCCGAGGGGGGACCACTGGCCGGGGGGGGCCGGGGGGGGCACGGCGC
>NW_009217818.1:0-19184 GCF_000690835.1 Fulmarus glacialis
GGGATGCACGCCCACCCCTCAAGGAGCAGGGCCAGGGGAGAGGAGGGCAGATGAAGAGCGAGCCCGGCTCAGCCCCTGCCCCTCTGCCCCCTGCCCCGGGTTTTGCAGGCAGATCGGAGGGAAGGGTGGGAAGTTGCCTCGGGTGTCTGGTAAGGGCTGTGTGCTCCCCCAGAGAGCAGTGCCTGGCGCTGCCCACCCGGTGCCCGTCACAGCCGCCAGCCCAACCTGCAGGGCACCGGGCCCAAGCGGGTGCCACATCCCTGCCATGGCCCTTTCCAGCCGTGACCTGGGCCAGATTTGGGCAGAGGTAGAACAGGGTGGATGGGAGTTGGGGAGGGGTCTTGCAGCTTTGATGCTTAACCGTGGGGACAGGGAGCATGGGCCCACATCCTCATCCCGCCTTTACCTCCCAGTCTCTCTTGCTGCTACCTTTACCTGGGATTTTCCTTGCCCTCCCTGTCAGTTCCAGCATGGGCAAAAGGAGGTGCCCTCTAATATTGCCCCCCACCATCAAGCACAGCCACCTGAGGCCCTGCAAGCAGTGCAGGGGGGGCAGCTGGTCCCCCCTGAGCTGCCCCTTGGGCAGGCAGGGAGTGCTGGGTATGCAGCACCTCCAGCTCATGGGGCTCTCAGTGCTGCCCCACTGCCCAAGCCCTTGGGGAGCAGAGTGGGGGCATGGCACCCTGTGGTGTGGGGTGACCTGGTGTGCCCCAACGGCAGCTCTGGGGAGACCGGCAGTGCACGCATGGGTGCAGGGTGCTCTGTAAGAGGGGAGGTGTGGGTATGGGTGATTTTCAAGCGCTCACCCACGCCGCCCCAAAGCAGCAGCTCCTGTCGCCTCTGCATATCCTGGTTTTCTCTGGTCCCCCACCACGTCAGCTTGTCTCCCAGTCCTGGGTGGGGGTCTCAGAGGGTCGGGACAGGATGGAGCAGGTCGAGGGCGGAGTGGGGAAACAGCCTGGGGGTGACGAGACCCACTTCAGTTTCCCCTTGGCTCTGCCTTTGGTATGCAGAGGCAGATCTCAGCAGGGAAAAGGAAAGAAGCATGGTCAAAGCCACTACACCTCTTCCCGGGGACCCTGGGCTCTGGCTTGGTGACAAACACTTGCCACACCAGCCCATCTCAGCCTGGGACAGTCCTGGTGCCTCTTGCGATCCCTTTGTCAGTGAGACCACAGCTAGCAAAGGAAGGTGTCAGGAGCAGCCCCCAGCCGTCCTGGGCTGGGCAGGGTTCTCAGGATACCTGCGTTGATGGCTGAGTTTTACATTGTACCTGTGCACGCAAAAGCACAAAGAGATCATGAAGAGATGGAAAATACAGAGCAGGGGTAAAAATCCCAACCTTCTATCTCCATCTAATCATTTAGGCTTTGATTTGTTTTATCCTCATTTTGGATTACCAACTGCTCCTGTGTAAAACCCCTACCAACCTATGAACCAGGACCGCATTCCCAAACCCTGACCTACAGGGGGAAAAGGTGGCGGCATTAATTTCTGCATTTCATGTGCTGTTGGAGCTCGGCTGGGGCTGTTCCTTGTGCTTGGTTTGGAAGAGGGCAGGTGGACCCCGGCTCCTGTTCCGGAGCCATTCTGTGCAAGCGGATGGAGCTGCGCTTGGATTCCCATGCCGGACTTGTGTTGCCTGGGCTGGCACCGGGAATCTGTGTCTCTGCAGTACCATGTGGGAGGTCTGGATTTGATTCCCAGTGCTGTTTTCTCATTCCCCCAAGCTGGCAGAGGATGGGAATGCTGTACAGACAGCACTGCTTGTCTCTGCAATGGGCTCCATTCCCCGCTCCCGTTTTTCGCTCCTTAGGATGTGCAAAAGCTGCCTGTGAGATAGTCCAGACTGAGAGCTGGTCCCTAGAGCTTTAAGCTGCTTGGCATTTAGGGAAGGCACAGCTCTACTCTGCCTGTACTCTACTTCTCAGCATGGCTTGGTGGGCAGTGGGGAAAGAGAGTTATCTTGCAGCTGGAGAATACGCAGAGGATTTTTTAAAATTTTTTTCTTTTCTTTGTGTAAGCAGCAATTTATCACAAATAAATGGATTAGTTAATAGGAGAGATGGACTAGATGATCTTTTTGAGAGAGATGGCTCCATGTACTGTGATTGCCTAATCTACAGTGGGATGCTGGTAGTATCCGCTCTGCCTGACATCGGGGCTCTAAGGACTGCCTGACTCTTTTGCGATTCTGTGATTAACCTTCTTGGAGATATATTTATACTTGATAGAAAAGCAGGGAGTGGCTGGGAGAAACACGGCTGATAAGTTATCTGCTATTACCCTGATCCATCCTCCACCTACCTGTCCACAAGAATTCTTTAAACCACAGTGAATCAACTTATTCATTCTGTTGCTTCGCCGCAGTCGGACGGACTAGCTACTGCCCTGGGTGCCTCACTGCATAAGATGAAATGGCAGTTTGAAGATCGCAGCACTGAAATACATGGAAGGGGAACGAGAGGAAAATAAGATATTTAAAGCTAAGCATGGCCCTCCTGCTACCATTGCCTTGTCCCTTCCTCTGAGCCTTGTGTTTCTGCTTCAGCTAAGTGCGTCATAACAGGAACTAAAAAGATCGTTTCTCCAGCCATGAAGGGGGCTCCACCATCCCTCTGACTTACCCGTCTTGCGTGTCTGTTCATCTGAAGACAGGAGAGGAGGTTCCTGGCAGGTATGGACTGGCGCTTGCTCTAGCAAAATTAGTGGCATGGTGCTAACTGCCCGGGAATCAGGAGACTGACCCAGCCGGGTTAAATGTCAAAGCTACCCTTTCGTGTTGGGAAAAAAAATCCAAATGAACCCACCCTTTCTAATTCAAGAGCTCATGGCTTCCTTAAGCCGCTAGAATTGTGCATCGGCATGTGAACTGGTGTGCGTGTAAAAGTCGACCAAGCGCACGGTGGTGATCTGTGCAAACCAGGCAGCGTACCTCCATGCGCCTGAGGTCAACTGCAGAGAAAAAAACCTCTCTATGCGCTCAGGAACAAACGCGTGGCACTAGGCAGTGTGCAAACTGTGCTGCGATCAAGTCAATTCAAACCATGGCTAATTTGGACCTCTCGAGGCAAGGCTGCTTTTTGTTTAGTGTTTTGGTTTTCTTAGAAGCAGGAGAGAACGCTCGCTCTGTGCAGGAGGAGGGACTGGCTTCTCTTTCTTTAATTTTTACACATACGCCGAATATGCTTATGTGAGGGGAATAAACATATTGCTTTTTCTGTACTCAGCGCCACTAAAAAAGGGAAGAGGGAAAGGGTATGTGTTCTGAGACTCACTGTCAGCTGATACTTCCTAATACAGAGGGTATTTGCAGACTGTAAAGTATGCTGGGTGGCTCTCTTCCTTTTCTACACAAGCAATCAAAGACCATGTTTCAGAGCCACCAGTATATATGGATTGATTAAGCATTTGGGGAAAAACAGAACTTATGAATATGAGTGTGGTTATTGGCTCAAAGTGAAGGGGATGATGCTAAGCTGAGACCTCTGTAGCATTCATTCCTATACTTCTAACCCTATCCACAAGGAAGGTTCAAAACTGAAAAGAGTCACTGAAAGTGGCTCAGGTAAAGTGTTAGGTTGCCAGCTCTGAATACTGAAGATGTTTTTGTATTCCCAGAGCACATACAGTGTCATTAATATTGGTGTGCATGACTGTGCTGAAACATTTATTGGGAAGAAACACTTTTAGGGGAAAAATGGGGATTTGGTCTTCATGGTCTGCGTGGTGGCTTGTCTCTGCTGATTGCTCATCCACCAAAACAGGCGTGGGGCCACCAGTTTATCTGACCTGAATAATCCATGGGAGGCTGCACTTCCAAGAGAGGGTAGGACTGGGGAGAGTGAGGGGGAGTGAACAAACACAATGATCACGGATCGGAGAAAGCAAGACCTGTAAAGAAAGGTTGGGAGAGCCAGGCAAGCTCAGTCTGGAGAAAAGGCAACTGTGGGTGGATACCTAACTGTCTGCAAATACATAAAAGACCGTTACAGAAAGAGCACAGGGGCCAATTATTTTCATTAGTCACCGAGGACAGATCAGGAAATAAATGAGTTTAAGATGAAGCAGAGAGAATACAGATTAAACATTAAATTAAATGTTTACTGCAATAATGGTTTAGTGACAGTAGAAAATGCTGATAAACGTGGTAGAATGGCTGTGACTGAAGATATTTAAAGCTAGATGTAGGTGCTGAACTATCAGGATTTTGTGTCTAATAAAATCTGTCTCCAGTGAACCATAGATCGTGATATTTGCATGCCTAGCCAAACAACTTTGGAAGAAAGATATTGAGGTTGATCTGTTCTGTGTGCAGGAGGGAGGGAGTGACTGTCCCATTGGAGGAAACCCTCCCCTCCTGAGTGGGTTTGGCACTGGCCCTGTGCTTCAAATCTCATATGGTACATATAGGAGTCAACGTGATGGTGTTGACTGGTGCCACAGCTTGAGCATATCAGGAGAAGCCCAAAGATGTCCGGTTTTCAAAACCTCTGGTACGTGGTGAGAGCGCATCCTGTCCTGAGGGACGGCTAGAGCTTCAGTATAGAAATCTGCGCAGAAGAGACTTACAAACCTGTCCCATGTGAATGATGCTTTAGCATTTGCAGGCGCAGTTCTTGAATCCTGTGATAAGCTGGGCTGTTCTAGATTGAGACCATGTCCCTTTTCTTAGGAAGCTTCACCTGTCTGTAGCCATTGCTTTCAAGGTTTTACACTATCACAGCATCTGAACAGCTAGCGTGCCAAAACCTGCTACTGCAAGGGGAGGTGACGTATATCATCACATACTGAACGATGTGAAAATACATGCCTTGCTATTTCATGATGTCATTCTTCTGTCTTGCAAGATGAGCTACAGTTTAAAGATGCCTTATGTTTACTCACCTTTGCTGCTTCCAGAAGATAAAATGGGATTTGGGGAGTCACGAGCGTAAAAAAAAGAGAATCATGGCTTCTCTAGCCAGCCTTCACGGTCGCACCTCTCTGTGCCCTGTGTTGGAGGAGCTTCCTGTGCAGGGTTGGGGTTTAGATAGGTGGCTTTATTAGTGGGTTCAGAGAGGGGTCTCCCTACTTTGAGCCAGTAGAGATTCCCCTGCTGGTAGCTGGGAGGGCTTAAAGTGCAATTTCGAGACTGTGAGTTTGGCCAGCATTGGGAACGTACTCTGTGTACGAACTATGCCAGTTTATATCCTCCTGTGCATCAGCAGAAGGGGGGACTGTGGATTACACTATTTTTTAGCAGAGCAACAAGCGTGTAATCCTGACCTCTGGTGTTTTTCATAAGAACCAGAGGTTTTCTATACAGGTGTCCAGGACAAACTCGAACTCAAATGGAGGAAATTTAAGCTCTCTTTTTTCATTATACTTGGACTTAACATTTTTATTTCACCTTTTCTCCTAATCTCTTTGTTAGGGTTGCCATGCACTGTTGAAGAGCTAATAAACACAAGTCCTTCTTGTGGATGTATAGTTTCTTGCATGTATGACCTCTGAAGAATTTGGAGGATTTTGCAAAAGAAAACAAATGTAAAAGTAAGTTCACTATTTCAAAACAGGCTAGAAGTTGAGATGGTTGCTAGGAGCCAGCTGAGACAGATAAGATTTGGTGTCACGAACCCGCCGATAATTTACTAGCACAAACGCCATGTCCTACACCACAGCTGATTGCCTAATGAACAGAAAATTGTTTTCAGGTGATGGGCATAATAGCCTAATGATAGCTGAAGACAGCAGTGGCCGTGCATTGCCTCCGGCTGTGGGCTATGAGCGGGACACAGGGGGATATGGGTAGGTGAGAGGTTGTAGTCTGCCATAACAAGGGACAGTGGTTTTCCTCCACCACAAGGGACCTCTGCTACTCCAGCATCCCCAGCTGGGAATGAGATCCTGGGGATACACAGTGGATGTTTGGAATGCGAAAGGCGAAGGCCCTAAATGAATACCGCCTGGAAATGAATTGCAGAAGATCTGCTAGGAGCCTAAAGCTGGCTCTGATTCCAAGGGCAATCCTAAATCTTCACAGCATCTGGGGGCAGGTGGTTTTGGAGCCCAGGCAGTGAGAAGAACGACTCCACTGCTGCATGGAAAGGTGTAGAGATGCTGCCAGCCGCTCCAGGAGGAGGATGGAGAAAGGGTCGCTGCTGTGAATCTCTTTGTGCCGGGTAAAGCGGGATGTTAATTAATTGCACATGACTGGATTGTTGGGGAATTTCTGTCACAGGACTCTGCTGAGAAATGCATATGAAGTGCATTGTGGCAGAGGAAATGCACAAAAACGCACTAGCTCACGGCTACTCGCACGTAGGCATACGCTTGCGTGGAAAGCACGCAGGAGGGATCTGCATATCCCTGCACCCCTCTCTCTCCTCCTTTATAATTCTCTGGTATTGCTGGCTGCTGTAGTCAGTGGCCTAAGCATCTCAGGGGAGATTCCCTTGTGTCAGACGTGTTTCAGCAGAGGCAAGCTGAAACATCAGAGGCTGACAATCCCCAAGGGAGAGTCTAATGAAAGCGACAGAATGACATAATCTGTTCTTGCAGTCTCTCCTCTTCAGCTCTCCACGTTTTTGGTGCAACTTGAAATTACCCTCTACTTTATTACTGAAAAAGTGAATATTATATATAATTAAAATTGTAAAAATAGTGTTCTGAAACATTGCAAACGAAACTATAAAAGCAGCTTGGATGTGGTCTGAGGTACCACGTATTTGAGTGTTCTGGGAAGAAGCTTTTAAGGCTCCATGTGGAAGTAACAAAGTGGTAAATGCCACAAAAGCATAAACGAAATCTCAGAAAAGACATTGCAATCGTTTCATTACATGATGGGGGGCCTGTACTCTAAACAGGAGGAGATAAAAACTAAGTAGCTTAGAAGAATAAGATAGCTGTGGGATGGCTGCCTTGAAAGATATAGTGACTCTTATAGAAAGCTCTCTTTGAATCCCTGGTTTGAAAGTCTGCAAACTTTCAAACCAGGGATTCAGAGAGAGCTGTAAGGATCATGCTTTATCCACTTTTAATTTGCACCATTTCAATGGGGAGCAAAGGGGCTAAAAAGCTCTCTGAACTTCAGGGCTCAGCGAACTTTGCAGGAGCTGAGTGTCTGTGCCTCTGCACCCTTTCAAGCAGAAGCTGGATGCCCACAGTGGGTATCTTGCATGAGCAATCCTTTCTGTGCAATGTTTTTTTTACTGGAGGGAGGAATAACTTTCAGAAACCAGGAGACACACAATAGGAGATGATTGTTAGTTAACGACATATCTCGCTTTAATACTCTTACACTTCTTTTTGTTTGGACATTGAGGTGAAATCATGTTTCTTGTTCGCAGCTTGTCAGAGAGATCCCTGACTTCAACTTTTGATGTTAGAGATGGTGATTAAGGTTTTTGACAGGAGAGGTTTGTAATGGAATGAAAGTGGCAGGAAATGGTTTACTGCCCCACAAAAAAAAAATACTAATTTAATAGATTTTGCTAGTTCTGCACTGAAATTAATTAGAACATTCGATGTGTTTTCATGAAAAAGCGGAGAAAAGCCCAGAATAGCTAGCAGCCTGGTAAGCAGAAAAGTAACTGGGTTTTGGGTGACGCATTCTTATTCTGCATACTTTAGAGTGGGGACTTGTCCCCGAGGCTGTCCTAGCCAACATGAGGGCCCAGACTACTGGGTCCTCTGCAGTAATGCTTTCTCGGTTGGAGCTTTTCCAGTTGGAGCTGTTCTACTTTATATAAATGCCTATTCATTGTGCTGGAGAGGGAGTGCTCTAACGACTGGGCTGAGGAGGTAGTTTGTTTCTCTGGCCCAGTATACAGCAATTACTTATATAAAGGGAAATGACTTCAGTATGAAAGAAATAGAGAAGCAGGCTCTATAGCCCAGAGGCTGTGGAGTCCTCTGAGATACGGGACACACGGGAGCTAATTCTCCCTCCAAATTAGGCAGCGCGGGTTTGTTCTTGTTCTGCTTTGGATGCATTTGTATTTCCCAGTGACAACAAAACGTTTCATTTAGCATCCAGATCCAGTGCTGCCTCTAGGTGGGAGAAAAAGTGACAGGAGGAGGTGAATTCCCAGGGAACAAAGACCTGATCTTCAAGCAAATGCTCTTAAACAAAGGATGAGGGATGAGAACTACAGAGACTCTGCGACAGGAAACCAGAGTTATTGCTTCAGTGAAAATTTTTATCATTTCCTAAAATGTGCAGGTAGCTCTTTAAAGTTGTCTCCAGATCTTTAAAATCGCTTGGGATTTTCATTCCTGCAGTTTGTATCCCTCGATATATCCCCTCTCGTTGTTCATTATACGTTTGCTTTTATAAGCTTGGTGAGACGTTTGACTTCTATATGGAGAGGGGAGTGTTTCCAGAAGCTAACACTAGCTGTGGGAGACTTGTTTCCAGAGGACCTCCAGGGAGCCAGTGGAGAAAGAGGGGGTCCTTCGAAGGGCAGTATAGAGCAGGAGCCCAAAGGATGTGCTCCAGCTTGCCCTCCGGAGAAGCTAATCCCTATTGACTGCAAAGGCAGCCTACATAGGTGAGCTTCCTAAAGGCTTTTAAGTATCTCTTTTGTTCTGTGTATACACATGTCAAGGATGTACAGGGCTGGGGGCTGGACGAGACAGGAGTTGTATTAAATTATCCCTCTTTCACCACCCAATTTGGAAAACAGTCGTGATCCAGGGGAAAACCTCCTGGTCCTCTGTCTTGTATTTTTCCACTGTAAGAAAACTGGCTACCTGATAGTCCATCTCTTTTCGAACATGAAGGCCTGGAGATCCCTCAGTCTGGATCTGATGTAAATGGTTCCTGAACGTGATTTGAATTTGCAAGAAGCAGCAATGTCCACATAGCCGATTCAGTCCACCCAGCCCATCCATGATCTCTGGACTTCTCAAACCTTAATTTCAAGCCTTAATCTCAAGTGGCAAGTTGGCACACTTGACACGTCCAGGTCCCCTGACGTGACCAGGTATCATAGGGCTGGTCCTTGGCACACCACAGAGAACGGTCCCTCAGGATGCTGCAGAAAGGCTAAGGAGAGATGGCCAGGGCTTGCTTCTTCTATAACCACTGTGTCCCAGGAGGGAGCTGGTGTAAGAATGACATTTAATTATACGTCTTTGTACATCTTTGCCTGCATGCATTTAGAAGCGTTGCCCATTTCCACCCAGGAAGATGTTTCATAAGAAAATATTGCTTGCATGATGAAGCATAAAAATCGAACAAAACAGAAAATTAGAGAGAAGGTTTGCCCCGGCAGTCTAACTGTGTCCTTTTTAAATGCACAGGGTAATACAGAAATCCATGTATCTTCTCTGACATGACAGTCTTCTGTGATACTGTAGTTTGGCAGCTGTGGCAGGACAAATTGCAATGTGTACCTACAGAAGGGTTCAGCTGCAGCCCAGAGGCTGGATCTGCTGTCCCTTTGAAGTTGGGCAGAATCTTGGCATTGGCTGTGGTGAGGATTGGATCGACTTTGGGTGTCTGCTCTCTGGTATGAGACGCAAGGGCTTGCAATATTTCTTTGAATCAGCTTCATTTCAAAGTATTATTGTTTATAAACTTGTTCACTTTTGTCATCTGAGGAACATCTTAAAGAGCTATTGAGGTACTATCTAGGTTGCTATCTTGATGCCTGCAATGAATGCTGCATAAATCCTCGATGTTAGCTGCATACAACGGGTGTTATTTCTTGTCTTTGTATTTGATTTCCTTGTTTTTCAAGCATTAAATGACATGATTTTAAGGATACCAACAGATTCATCAACATTTCTTTTGCTGTATAAGTTTTCAGGTGTTTTCTTGATCGCCTAATGTATTGCTTTCCCTGCAGTATAAACCAGCAATAAGTATAGAATCTGGTTGACATTCAGTTTTGGGATCAGATTAAGTTATGTCGAGTTTCCTCCCCCAAATCCTCATGGACTGTGCCTGGAGGAGAAAAATCAATGACTCTCTGGTAAGAACTGCTTAAAATGGCTGTATTTGGCATAGCTGAAATTTCCATTTGAACAGAATTTGAGACTTTTAAAGCAACTTAACATAATCTGCATGACTTTGAAAGAGTAATATAAAACGATGGTTTAAAAGTTGCAGCACAAAACTTGATGGAAAATCATAGAACTTGATTTTACTGTCAGAGATCCAGAGGGAGAGAAAAAAGAAAGAGTTAAAGACCCAAATTCCCTTTAAAACTCCTCATTTTCTTTATTATAGGATGTCTAAATATTTAGTGAACTTAAAGGAGATGGCAGAAAGACAGTGCTTGGTCCAATGCTCCTCCTGGATATGACAAACCTACATGTTTTTTAGGTGAAGCCTGGGGTTTAGAGAAATTCATATGCAGAAGACTTAACTTGAACCTTGGCTTTACTGAAATGCCACATTTATTACAGCAGCTAAAGAAATACAGAACTTGGATAAAAGCATCTGGGGATAGTCCGTTCAATGAAAGATCAGCATAGCAATGTAAAGAGAAGGCAAATCTCACTTAGAAGCAGCAGGTTAAGCTGTGCCTCTTAATATAACTGGAAATGAAACATTATACATTCATACCAGTAAGTAGAAGAACAAGCCATATACAACCTTGAGCACTACCTGCAGTGCACTGAATGGGTGGTGTTCCTTGGTGCAAAACTGAAGGGCTTGGAGAAGATGTAATTGAGAATTGTCTCATTGCTTGCCACAGCAAGATGGTAAGAGCCATGCTAAGATTTTTCTTGGCCATAGTCAGCTCCCAGTTGGCTGAAGCCAAGCTGACCTTCTCCATCCTGGCTGAGCTGGTCTAGTATATGCTGATCAACATTTGGCAGAAAATGCCCATCCTTGGTCTGTGCCAGGAGATACGGTCAGGTGGTTTGGCCGGAGTTCCTCTCCTCTGGATGTATGCATAGGTCTGGTCTTTCTTTTCAGGCTAAAAGCATCCCAAGATCTTGTGGACTAGCCTCCTGCAAGGAGGCCCATGGGCTTCAAGTAAGTGCAAAGTGTAGAGGTGGGAGAGGTGTATGTGTGCATCTCCGCCATGTCGTCTTTTCTGAACATCCGAAGGATGGGTACTCTGTAGTTTCATACTTTTATTCAGTCCACTTTGTTTTCCCTCTGCTCAAACTGATCATGTTACTTGTAGTGAGGATCTTTGTGGTGGTGCTAAACACTGTCATAAATCCAAGCAATTCACACACATTGCGGCTTTTCAAGTGACTTGAGTTGTGCTAAGCCTCTTCCCTCACTTCTTTCTGTTGGCACATGAGACTGGAAAGTTAAGCCAAAGACCTTCTCTTGCTGGTGGTGAGGAGGAAGTGTGTTGACATGGGTCATGAGAATAGGTGGTGGCAGAAGGACAGATTTATACACCTCGTTGGACTTTCCCTGGCAGTAAATTGCATTCTGGTCCTGGGAAAGCCTGGACCATGAGGGGCTGAGAGAGCTGACTCGTAAATTTACCCGCAGTAGCAGTACATATGCGTGGGAGAGGGTGGGAGGGAGTAGCCGGTGCTTTATTTTCCCCCGTTTTCTGGGGAGAGGGGAACTGGTGCTACAGCCTGCTGGGTGTGGGTAGGTGTACCCCCCTTCACCTGGGGCCCAGAGCAGAGGGGGAGCAGGCACAGCCAAAGGCATAGTGGCCAGGACCCCCGACCCACTTCATTTAGACACTGGTAAGCCGCAGCTGCCTTGTGGTTAGCAGAAGCAGGACTGGGCTGAGCAGCATCTGCCCCATAGAGCTGAGCAACTGCAGAGGTGATGCATCAACGCTGCCCAGGGCTAGCTCTCCAGCCACCCCTGACCCTGTGGCACCCCACCTTCTTCTTGCTCCTCCGTCCTCTTCCCCCCTCCTCCAGGCTGGACAAGCCCAACTGGACTTCATGCCATCACCCCCAGCTTGGGGTCAGGGCAGCCCTGCAGGCCACCCTGTCTCAGTGCCTTTGAACTAGTTTGGGAGCTGTTGGAGGCTCTGGTGTCTGTAGGGGATGTGGGGGGGCAGGGGAAGAGTTTTGGAGGAGATTTCAGAGGGACAAGGTTTGGAGGAGAGGGAAGGGTTTTTTCTTTTGCATCCTAAAAAAAACCTTCTTTGCACCAACGTCCTGCATCTGTGACTGCCTGGTGCTTGGGCAGCATCTGGGGTGCTTTGCACTAATGTGATGTCTCACAGAAAGGCTCTGAAGAAGCCTCTCCCCAGCCCTGGGATGAAGGAGGAGGGGAGCCTTTGACACCACCGTTCAGAGGAAGATGATGCGCAGGCTATTAGGAAGGTGCCATGCCCACTTTGAGGGTGCGTATGGAGAAAAGCGTGTACAGAAATGTAGCCCAGCACTGGTACATTTGGGTGTTGCTTAATTGGCACCTGCCCAGTGCTCCCAGTTGTTCTCACGAGCCATGCATGGGTCTCCAGGGGCCACTGCTTTTTCTGAGAGCAGCAGGGCCTGATGCAAAGCTGTCACACAGCGGCACCACGTTGGTACACCACCAAAGCCGAACTGCAGAATTTGAAAACCTTTCAGCAGTTTTTGGTGAGGGACTGATGCTGGGGAGGGGCGTGTCAAAAATCCATATTGTCTTGTGAATTTAGGGAGGTGCCTGATTTTACTCTGATGACAAACCCCGTGCCTTTTGCTTTGTGAGAGTATTTCCATTGGAAATCAAAGAGATTTGAGATATATAGCTGGCTAAGCAGTCATACCTCAGAATAGGATTTGGGGATTAACAGAGTGGATAATAAATTGAATAGTAGGAGTTAAAATCAGCCTGCACTTGGAAAGAAAGCAGACATGAGAGGTACACCCCTGGAAAGCAGTAATGCCAGAAACGACACTGGGGTTACACCGGTTAGCAAATGAGATATGGGCTGGCAATACAATGCGGCAGCAAAGAAGCTGATGTGATTTCTGGATTGCATAAACGGAACTATTGCATCTTGGAGCAAGAAAATGTTTTCTACGTGTTTCTAGTCATGTTTTCATGATATGCCTGGTTTGACTGTACCTGGGCTATTGAGTTCATTTCTGGAGAACTCGGTGCCCCAAAGATGGCAGCAATTAGAACAAATTCAGTGGAGGAACAAAAATGATTAAGATGCTGGAGGGATTGATCTAAGTGGGGAGATTAAAGTAACTAATTACATTTAGCTTGGCCAAATGACAATTAAAAAAGAGATGTGATGACTGCTTTAAAGTGTGTGCTTAAGAATGTAAACACCGAGGAGAGAGAAAGAGAGCGAGGAATTGTTTAGTGCTGTCGGAGCGGCGGTTGGTTAGATGCCTGGTCTGCACTGCTAGGGGAGTTGTGTGGGAGCCTAACCAGAACCGAAGGAGAGGTAGCTGTAACCAAACAATAGCAGCAAACCGAACAAAAAGAAGTGCTGAACAGACAGCACAGTTCCCTGCTGTGAAGTGCAGCAGAGGCTAAGGTAAAATTCCCAGCGAAGCGATGGCAGTCTCTGAACGAAAGTAGCCCTGGGAGCTTTGCTACAAGGAGTGTCCAAAATTCTCCAGGGGAGGAGGGAAAGGATGCGGTGTTCCCACAGGAGTCCTCCCCCTCAGATTTGCAGGACTTCTCTCCTGTCCTTTTGGCTGTGATTGCGTAGTGTTGCATCCATGTCGGGGCGCGGTGTGCTTAAAAAGATAGTTTGCAGGCTGGAGGGGGGAGCAAGCAAGGGGATAGGGGTAGACAACAGTAGACACTAAGTCCTGTAAGAAATGCTAAGAGAGCCAGGCATGTTCAGTCTAGAGGAAAGGTAACTGTGGGTGGAAATCTAACTGTCTGCAAATCCGTAAAGGACTGTTATAAAGGAAGAACAGGGGCCAGTTATCCTCTTCAGTCACTAAGGGCAGATCTGGAAGAAAGTGGACCCTTGGCTGAAGCTGGGAAAATCAGGATCCATATGAAGGAGAAGCCTAAGTGTCGGGTGTCAAGGAGGCTGGGAGGGGGTGGGGGAATTGCCGTGAGTATAGATACCCAGGGATGACATTAGACACCCACTTATCAGGGGACGACACAGGCATCAGGAAACCGATCTTGTTTCAGCAAGATTTCGTATGATTTCATAGTCTTTAAAGGGTTGTCGAGTTTGTGAATGAGCCAGTGCTGTGGTGCTTTTTCCTTGCAGGTTATTGGTTCAGGACGTGTTTGTTAATGTTTCTGTTTAATTATGTTTTCTTCTTTGATTATGGATCTGTTTGAATGCTGCCTTTTGCAATGGAGGGACTATGGGTGAAATGCACACTTCTTATAAAAAATGCTAGTTCCAGCAGAGTGTGGATTAGCTGGGTTTTTTTGCCCCTCCAGTGTGAATCTTTTCTGAGGTATGAAATAGCTTAATTAGCTTTAAAAAAAAAGTCTCTGTGCAGTACTACATCTCCTCGTTTTGACAGGCACAGGAAAATATCATGAAGCAAGAGCTCTTATCACAGTGTTTCTCATCAGTTGTACTTAAGAAATCCTGCACATTTTTCATATAAAGCCCATTTTCAGATGCTAGGAGGATATTCTGTACCTGGAAATATTAATTTCCTGATCTGCTTTTAACACTGAGCATATTTCCAAGTGAAATGAAGAGGTGAGGATAAGAAACAGAGCTATGCACCTGTGCAGTATCTCAGCTGGTGGCTCCAGTCTCTCTGGGTGGATGGCTCTATCGAGCCTGATGTGAAGAGCATCCTAAATTTATCCTGTGATACCTATTTAGAAGGCTGTTTGTAAAATAAATGCTTCAGCTTAGTTCCCTGTATGACAGTGACTGTGTCCCAGTGACACGGGTATTTCCTGGGCAATTTTAAGAGGGAGTTCAAAGAGTGACAGGAGCTCAGGTTCAGAGAAACAGGTTCTTGCTGTAAACTCGGAAGAACACCTTTTCAAGGCAAAGGCTGAAGCACTGCAGGCAAGTGGGGCTGTGCTGTCCTGGGCTACAGGAAAGACTAGTCGTGTGGTAAAGATAGGAGGCAGGTCAGCAGCGTCCCGTATCTGACTTTTCCATACATTGCTTCTTATTCAGTTAATGAACAGCTGTGGTCAATAAAGTCGTTTCCCATCCCTGCCCCAGCAGTTTGTTCCTGCAGCAGTTCAGTGGTCTGGCAAACCCACCGTCGTTGCTGGTTGAGGATAGAGCGTCAGGCTGTCGACTGGAGTGGCTGAAACGCAGGCACACGTCTCCTGCCTTGCACCTGCAGGCAGTACCCTCTTGCGAGCATGGCAAGCTGGGCTTGGCCAAGTCTTAAAGAGTAGCAGGGTTTGTCAGAGCCCATGAGCAAGTTGCTCAGCATACCTTTTCATCTGTGAGCTGGGATGATGGACACGCACGACATACAGCTGTATTCAAAAGTCACACTTTCTTTTGTGTTTGTGGGGTGCCCTGAGACTTTTCAGCTGACGATGCCATAGAAAAATACTTACTCTTTACTTCGTCTTGACTTTCAGAGCTCTGCCCTTGGCATTCTTCAGTGGTTTGGCACTTACTGAAAGAAATAAAGCAAAAGCGTCGTACAGAGCAGAAAAGCACTTCACAAAGCATATTCTGATGAAGTCAGCTCCTTGAACAGCTGTGACAGTGACAGGGAAGCAGCCAGAAATACAGAAAGGGGAATATGATGGGAGATTTATGCTGGTGAATACCAGTCTATGATTGGGCCCCAGTTCTGCAAGATCTATGCGTAGAGAAGATCTCACTGCTCAGTGCGGTGTTACCTGCGAAGCCCTCATCCCAGACTTCCCAGCCTCTGCAGCCCGTGTTAGATTTGCAGATGTCCTGCATGATACGGGATTTTGGATACAGTCAAAAATCTCATGTCCTCTGTGAAACAAGTATGGGGCATGTTGCTTTTCCCTGCATTTCTGTCATGACTTTCCACTTCTTATGTATTTATTTATCTTTCTATTTATTCATTTTTGGAAGGCAGCTGATGGGCTCATGCAGTTTATGACTTGTCAGTGCCAGTGCAGCAAGTCAACGCCATGCCCTGGACCTTATGAAGTCCTTAGGAAGAACTGCACTCCTGTTGCTGGTGTATTGGGTAGCTTGGTCTGGAGCTCTCTACAGCGGAGCAGAGTATTTCTACCTTTAAGTTAGCTTTGGAAAATTTAAAATATTACCTTATACCTAAATAAAACCCCCCAAACACCTTCATTCTAGAAATGAGTTGATTTGAACAATATCAAATGATTAAGATGAAAGTCTGTTTCTTTTCCCAGAGTATCTCTGAGTGGCCAGGTTTGCCTCCGAGTCAGAATGGAGTTGTAGTTTGAAACTGCAAAAGCTTTGCCCAAACATAATCCTTTTCCTTTGCAAAGCTCCAAGAAGTGGCTGATTGGGAGCACAGACTCAGCTCAGATCCCGGCTTAGGGAAGCCAGAGCTGACATGGAGAGCAGCCGCTCTGAAGGTTGGGTGGGTAGTCAGCAAAGTGGGAGCCTGCACTGGATGTGCAAACGTATGCATGTATATGTCCCTGCTAGCAGCTGCCTGTCCTGTCGTCCCCTCACTATGCTGCAGTACCGGCTAATGAGGTTTCCTACCCCAAAGGGCTGCATACCTGCATGCACCCAGCCAGCCCTGCTGTGCTCTCGTGTGCTGGCATTAGAAGGCACATATATAGGACATTCTGACCTGCTTCATGCCTGACAGACGGTGGAAGCTGATTGCTGGAGGCAGCCTTTGGTCTGCTTGCAGATTGGCTTCAGGGATTACATGCGGGGAAGTGTGGGCCATTAGAGCTGCAGCCTCAATGTACCACAGTTCTGTGTGACTTTATAGTGCTTGAGAGGCATGAACTGCATCGTATGAAATCCTTGCAGAGGTGTGTTGTCATTTCTGAAGAAGACACTCAGCATATCCACCTTCCACTTGTCTCTAGCTTGCAGTGGGAGCCAAGGTACATAAGCTGTGTCTTTGCTGTAGCCCATTTCTGCTGTTGTTAATATCCACTGACAACTTTTTTCCCTGCGCAATGCTGCACATTGGAAAGGCTGATGGCACCCCAGGTGAATCGCTACATGTTGATGTATTTACTTTACCTGTTGCTCTGTGGAAGCCTGAGATCCAGACACTGAGGTTTTAACGGCTCCCTGCCAATCAGATTAAATATTTAGCAGCAATAGGTTCTGGGCATCACATTCCTGACAGTGTATTTCATGCATCATTTGCCGTAAACGTTAGGAGATTTTTAGCTACCGCTTGCAAAGTAACTCCTTCTCCACTATCTCTCCCATCCTTATCTCCTCTTTTCACCGTGCCTCTCACTTTTCACTTCTGTTCTTGTCCTTACTTTCTGTGCCCTGCTGTTTCCTTCCCCTTAGCTTTTCCCCTCTTTGATCGTTGTTCATGGGTGGTGTTGTGTACATTGCACCTGGAATGGACATCAGCCTGTGGTGGAGGAGTGGAGGCACTGACTGCATCTAACGGAGCATTCCTACCTCCTCAGAAAAGGACACACAACTAGAGGAGGGTGCAGGCTGATGGCCTCTTTGGGGAGTGGGTACCCCTTGACTCAGACAAGCACCCTGAGGACAAGGAAAGGGAAAGCATCTCTATCATCCCTCTTCATGATGCAGCTCATCTGTCTGCAAGCACTGTCTGTGCTCCTGGCACATGCAACAGCTGCTCTGGGACTGTGACTATGGGGCAGCCTTTTTCCTTTTAGTCCCTTTCTGGCTGAAACCTTTTTAGGAGAAGAGTGCATGGGTTCAGTCATCCAACTGGAAGCATTGTCACATCCATCCTCATGGGCTCCCCGTGTTCCACCAGTTGTGGGCTTGCAGCAGACTTCTGTGTAGCTGTGCCCACACAACTGACTGATAGCCCCAGTGCTGGGATGAGGCCCATCAAAAACAAAAATCCAAGGAACGTGGAAAAAAAACAGGTGTATCTCTAGGCGAGGTTTCAATATGTGATGGTATTTTCTGTACTGGCAGAGGGTTGTTTCCTGGGACACAGCAAGCAGTGCAGAAGGGGCAAGGACCTTCCTCCACTTCCTTCAGTGTGCTGGACAACAGCAGGTTTCACTTGTACAAAGTACAGTTGTCTGGTGATCATCTGAGCTTTCAGGCATGATGTCTGAGGAGATGGCCCTTTAGAGGGGCTGTGTGAAACAAGAATGATCACTGGCACTAGTGGTGGTTCTGGGCTGATACTCAGTTGGGGAGGGTAAAGTCTCCTGGGCTAGTGAGCTCCGTAGGCATGCTGGTGAACTGCATGTTTTATTTTGCAGAGCCTTCTCTAGAGCTTGCTCTTCTCCTTTAACCCATTGCTTGCAATGATTTGATGCTGTTTGTTATAAGCTGTGGTCAGATGGTTTGACTCTTCATTACCCTGCTCCCTTGACTTTGGTATGTGCATCTTTTCCTCTGCTTTTGCTCCAAACATGCTGCCTGCCTGAACATGTCGTTGCAGTCCCAGAGGAAGCTCGTGGTTCTCGCTGCCCTCATGTTCACCCTGTGCGATTGCTGCTCTGCATTCCTGTTGTCTCATGTCTCATACTCGGCCCCAACTGCTCCAGCGGTCCTGCACTACCAGTCCAGGAGATGTTGATTAGTGCCAGGACCAGGTTTTCCAGGTGCGTTTCTCTCCCTGCTGTGACAAGTCCGAAGCCATCTGGTAAAACATCATCCTCTTCATTTCACATTTCTGTTGGTATGGGACATGTGCTCTGTTCGTACCACCACTGCTGTTGCACCAGTGTGGGCTTGAGGACGTGAGGGAGATGGGACTGTCTCCTCATGGCAGCTGCCAAAGGGATGGCTGGGGAGGTGCATTGCTTTGAAAGCTGGGATGTGTGTGCTTGTGCATGAGATTATTTTTGCTTATGAGAGAAGTGGGGCCCCTTTAGGTGGAGAGGAGAGTCAGTGGCTAGAGAAGATGGCTCTTTTTTTGCTCTGCTGCAATAGGCGTTGAAGTCTTTTTGGCTGGGAGTTTGCTGGGATGGGGTATGGCAGGCCAGATGGTTTGAAGCAGGTACTAGGACATTTGGGAAGCTGCTTCAGCAGAGATAAAGAGTGAAAGACACCTGTAAATTCTGTAAAGCATAATAACTAGTGATGGGCAAACCAGCCTGCTTAATTTCTTGTTTTATTTATCTCTTTTCTTTTTTTTTTTTTTTTCCCCCCCTCCCCTCCTCATTGCTCTGGGCCCCTCCAGTCCATTCCTCTGCATCTGGTGGCTTATTTCCCTACCGATGTCATCTTGGCAGTAACTCACGC
>NW_009217818.1:19255-20842 GCF_000690835.1 Fulmarus glacialis
TATGTATACTTTTAGGCAATTGCTCTTTATAAATAAATTAAAATTTTAGCAGTGAAGGAAGCTGTAAGGCAGATCGATCTGGAGACGACGGATCGCTGCATGCCAGGCCAGCCTGGGTAAATGAATCAGCCGGAGGGGCTGCACAGCTTGCCCACCAACTCACCTCAGCTCCAGGGCCAGGAGCTCAGCTGTGGTCTGTTATGCCCCCTGATCTCTTTAATTAGGAAAGGAGGAGTGATAAATGGGTATTGCTTTTAGTCTTGCTGATGTATCCCTGGCCTCTGGATGGGGTGGTGACAGAGCTGTGCTAGGAGTATGGTCAGGGAGGTGGTTTAGGGTCTCTGAAGCTTTGCAGGCTCAGAAGATAAAGTACAAACAAGAGGAAGGGGATCCCAGAGCAACACCGGGGCAATGTAGTCAGGTGAAAACGCATACATGGCTTGTTTGTTCCAGCTTTTCCCTCTCTCTCCTGAGACAAATATCACGGGGAGTGTGGCAAGAGGCTGCTCTCTGGATGTGTGCTGTGTTTATAGATCATGAACCCCCTCCCGTGGCATCCACTGCCTCACAAATGTGTTAACACCTGTGCAAAGTGGGTTTAAAATGCTGCCACATCAGATCAGAGGGGCTTTACACCCCTCTGGCACAGGGGTAGTGGAAATGCATAGTGCAAAGGCTTCCGGGAACTTTACTGTACTTGGGCATCTTTTTATATATATATAACAATTGATGCAGCTGAATGCAAAAATGCCTCCTGGCTTGGAAACGAGGTCCTGTCACAGTGTCACCCTGACAGGACACCAAAGCGGGAGCTGTGTCAAAGAGGCTTTGCAAGAAACCAACATGGCATCTAAGGGCTGATTTTTTAAAAAAATTTTTTTTTTTTTTTTTAAATTGAAACCGGTGACCATGTGGGGCTGCAGTTCAGCCCTGTGGCCTGAACCTGGCCTGGAGAAGTGTCAAAGCTGCAATGAGAAGGAGAAACAAGGAAACCCCAAAGTGAGCATAGCCCCAGGAAGCTCTGGGGGCACGAGTGGTGTGCTCGAGGCAACGCTGGGAGAGGCAGTTCATACAGGCAACTCGGTTTGCTTTCTTTAGTTCATTTTAGGGGTCAGGTGATATTTGCGGCATATAATCTTTGGCCGTTCAGGATGTCAATATTGGTACTGTCATATACAAACAAGGGTGAGACCTAGCTAAAGACTGCAGCCTGTCGCTAACTGAATGCTTTAACTGGATGTTTATATGACACTATAACCTCAGGATTGTACAAAAACCCTTCACAATACAGGACTGGCATCTCAGTGCTACTCTAGCACTTCAGGATGGGCAGTGTGAAAACAGCCTTGACACCATATCCATTAAACCCCCACCTCCTGGCTAAGGGGTACCTCTGCCTCCAGCCTAGAAAAAACTCCCAGGAGGGAAAGCAGCTCCTCTGTGCCAGGGGCCGACCCTGGTGTGGCAGCAAGGTTTGGGTTTCTATCTCGGAAGCTGATTTCCTACAAGGACCAGCCTGGATGTAAAACGGATGCAACTTGAATGTTGTCTCCACCTTTTCCCCCCCCTGCCCCTTGTTCCCTGCTC
>NW_009217819.1:0-1105 GCF_000690835.1 Fulmarus glacialis
CGGGGAGGCGAAGCCCATTTATCAGCCGAATTCATAGATGGGGTTTTCCAACACACCTGAGTGATCCCAGGCACCAGCCCGTGGATTTAACACTCCTCGGCCACCACAATCCCGTGGCCAGCAGCCACACTTCAAGTCCACCCCCGAATCAGGGGTCCCCACGGCTGCACCAGTGGCCTGGGGACTCCGGGGCCATCCAGCTCCCAAAGGCAAAGCCGGAGCCGGGAGATGAAGGTCGATCCGTTCAGAGGGAGAACAGGGCACGTGTTTCCAAGGGGAGCAACCAACGAGCCACGGGAACGGCTGCGGAGGGCTGCGGCGAGCCCGGCTCTTCAATCACGAGCTGGCGACGGGGCAGGGGTGACGGGCAGAGGTTTTGGGGCCCTTTCCCAGGGCAGAGCAGCGGTGCGGGATGGTTTTGCTCCGGCACGATCCACGGATGAACCACGGGCGATCTCCGCATCCAGACCAGGGCTCGGCTCCGGCCGATGAAGACCCTCCGTCTTGCCCGTACCAAACCAGCAGAACTTTCTCCCCAGCAAAGGCTGGCGGGGGAAATAACCCCCAACCCAGCGGTTTTGCAAGGTTAATTTGTAAATCAAGCAGCCATCCCGCAGGTCGCTGGAGCCAGGAGCTTCTCGTCCTCCTGTCCTGTGGCCGCTCCGGTGCCAGCGGAGCAACTTGGCCGCTCCGGTGGGGAAGAAAGGGATTTTTTTTTTGGATGCTTTGCCTGGCAGAGTGGGGAAAGCCGGTTTGGCAGCACAAGGTGCTCAGGTGGAGAGGCTGGAAATGGATGCCTCGTCTCCAGGAGGAGAATCAGCTTCACCTTACCGAGCCCGCGGAGACGCCGAGCAACTGCCGAGGGCTGGGAGCGAGAGCCAGACGCATGCAAACGAGGAGGAAAACTCACATTTTTAATAGCGAGGTGATTAACCATCAGAACAAACTCCCCAGGGGAGGAGAGGATTTGCCATCTCTTGACATCTTCAAGTCCAGACTGGATGGCTTCTTGGGATGATGCTGGAGCACATCGCAGGGTTCAAAGCAGCGAGAGCTCGGCTGGGGCTTCGGAGCGGTCAGAAAAGCCGCTGCCGCCGTCTCTCCT
>NW_009217819.1:1118-1822 GCF_000690835.1 Fulmarus glacialis
TCTCCTGCCTTTGAGTCCACAAACCTCAAACACGAACTATCTTTTGCATTCAAATGCTCAAAAAAATAGATCCAAGCGCTTCTAGATGAGAAAGCTTTCTTATTTCAAACAGCTCCAGGGCAAATCCCGAGAGGGAAATCCTCTCCTCTCATCCCCGGCGAGGCAGCGTGCCCCTCGGACCGGGCAGCACAAACTGACGCCGCGTGGCTCTCTCCCCGCTTTATTCAGCACCAAGACCTCGCGAGAGCCGTTTGCTGGAGAAAAACCTGCTTTGAGCAAAGGACAGAGGGAGAAATCGGTGACCGAACAACTTCGGACCTGGCCAAGAGGGTTGGGACCGAACCGGCTGCCTTCGCACTGGAGCGGATCGGCGAGCGTCCCAAGCCAGAGCTCAGCGATTTACACCACCACTGCTCTTTTTCCAGCATCTGCAAATCTAGGTCAATTAACTAAATACCAACGTTAAGTCAGGATGCTCTAATGTGGTTACGAGAGGGGTGTGAACGCAGCCCTACGCACACCGGCGATAGTTGGCTTCCCACCGCTGGGGCCGAGCCGGAGCAGAAGGAAACATCAGCCACATCTGGGCAGGTGTTTTCCTGCTCGACCCGACAACCGGGAAACTGAGTCACGGAGCGAGCCAGGAGGATCCCGGGGTCCTGGATTCCTGGCACATGACTCCACCACTGTTTATCCTCCCAATA
>NW_009217819.1:1856-2116 GCF_000690835.1 Fulmarus glacialis
GGAGATGGGAAACGTACGCCACCGCCAAACCCGGAGTCCTTAGCCGCACGGGCTGTTTATGGACAGGCAGGAAACCTAACGTGAGCCTCAGTGCTGCCTCACACCGTAATTTTTGGGCTGTCCTCCCTCATCACACCGACACCAGGACCCCCTGAGCAGTGATGCCCACGGTGGGGATGGTGCCGGCACGTCCCCAAAACCGGCCTGGGAACGGGAGGCACCTCCCGGCCCCGGCACACGGGTCTGCCGAGCTGATCGCC
>NW_009217820.1:0-15897 GCF_000690835.1 Fulmarus glacialis
CAGGTGGGGGGTCCGTGGTGTGTGTCCGCACGCGTGTGCGGAGCTGGGGACCCGCTTGGCTTTGGACTGGGTCGGAAAGGAAGAATCCTGAAAATGTCTGCAGCTCGGGGGTCTGAGAGCTTCTGTGCTTGAGGCGTATTCACAGAGTTGCTTTTCCAGAGTGGTGGCAGAATCGCAGCGCTTTTGCGTCCCGGTGTTATTCCAGGAGACCTGTCAAGTGCGTGTTACTTTGCGTTCATGTCAGGACACAATGACAGGCAAAGCAGTCCTTTTGTTACTGCCTCGTATTTTTAGACTCTCCAGGAGAAACCGCAGTCTCCTCTGGAGTGAGTGAAGCATGTGGCACTCGCTCCAGCAGAGCAGGGAGCATGCTGGTGGGGAAGAGATGCTCAGTCTGGACTGAATGGCAGCTGCCCTTGGTGATTTTTTAAAATGCAACAGAACAAACAATAGAATATCATATTAGCATGGGGTTAGCTTGAAATAATGGAAAATAAGAGGGAAAACTGTAAACATTATTCAAAATGCCAGTTTGAAATTCTCAAACAAATCATCCAAAACAAACAGTAGCTGAGTGGAACTATTTTCTTTGCAGGGAGTTTCCACTGGAATAAATAGCAAGTTCTGTTAAAAAAAAATTAAAAATCTGCAACTAGTTGTAATACTTGTAGTGCTTGCCAGGGGCTGGAGGGTGCCCACAACCAGAGATATCTTTGTGATCCAGAGTGATGCATTATGGCAGCTTTTGCTGCCAGGTCTTTAGAGACGCTTGCAGTTTTTACGTGCAGGCCCTACCTAAGACAGAGATGTCTGTTCTTGCCTTTACCTTCCCATCTTCTTCTACATTTAGAATATCCCTTAACGTTCTTGTTCCTAACTAGACCTCTGTCTGCTGATGCCTTTGTGTGACCCAGACAAGTGTTGCTGGGATGTGCCAACTCTACATTACCTGCAGAGATGGAAAATGAAGGCCTTTAGCAGCACGTTCTTTGCCTCAGCATCACAGCCGGTTGCTGGCTTGCACAGCCAGAGCAGTAGGGCCATGGACGCCTGCTTCTGCAGGGGCATGGGGCTCCTACATGCATTGTATTCCCTGGGATGCATGGAGCACCACCGGGCACTGCAGCTCAGCCTTCCCAGTGATTTCTTCAAGGACCTGATCGTCACTTTGTCTAGCATGACTTTAAGCTAATTAAGCCACTGGTACATGATGGGATATGTATAAATGGCAGTGTTCCTGCTCATGGGACAGCTGCCCAGCGACTTGCTGAGACCTGGCACAGCTCATGCCCAGCTGCAGGAAGTTCCTGGGTCTATTTCCTGGGCCCCTGGGCTGGTGCTCTCCAGGGCACACCTAAAGAGAAGTAAAGCATTTAGTTGTGAGCCAGAGAGAAAGTGGTCAGGAGGCTGTTTTGATATGCACAGACCTTTTAAACCTTCCCACCAAGGTTTGGACTAAACAGTTTTCTCAGAGATCTCACTGCCTGTACAGGCGGTTAGCTTGATTAGAAAGCCTATTTATTTAACGCCCTCTAGTGATGTTTTAAAAATTAACATAGATTCCTTTCAAGAGGAAAACAAATACTGAAGTTTATTGGTTTAAAAAGATTTACATTTCCTGAGAGTCAACTGCTTCAGGGAATCCCTATCAAACACAATACCACGCTTTGGACGGGTGCATAACCTGATTTTGGATAGGCTTCTCTAGCCATGGAGACATAACGACAGTCTCTGCCTCCCCTGCAGACTCTCAGTGGGGCTCAGTGAAGGTCTTTCCATCAACAGCACTGGACACAGTTCCTTTCTCTTGACCTGTCTTGAAGTGCTGCTGCACTTGAGGTTTTGGCTGAACCCACATGCAGACCGCTTAATGCGGCTCTGGTGTAGGTGAGCTTGGCATTCGCAGAAGGGACCATTTATGCTTCTTGGTGCTTCACCTTTGTTCATTATAATTCAGCTAGGCTGGCCCCAGAAATGGGAAGTGTGTGGCCTTGTTTTTGCAGAGGAACTAGCTCCAGGGACTAGAACTCCTTTAGACTGTAACCAGGGGACGTGACTCAAGCATCCGTGTAGTCAGACTGGTTTTACTTCATAGGTATGGGAGATGTTGAGGAACGTACCATTGATATGGTTTCTCTTAATTAGCTGGAAGATGTCGTGGATGTTCTTTCTTCGAGACTAGCCATGAGGGATCCCAGATCCCCTCCTGCTTGTAATATGGAAGATTCTGATTTGCGGCTCTGATGCAGAGATCCTTCTTGTGGATCCTTTGCTAGTCCCTCGTGGACAGCATTACACCGGCACACCGAGCTCCACCTTCCTGCCTGCCACAGGTTCACCACCCCTCTGCTGTTTCACCCTCAGCACCCTCACAAACACCCCCAGACTCCTGTATTTGCTCCGTTCACCTTCATCCACATATTACTCACTCCTCCACCCTTGCCAATGCCATCATCACAGCAAGTAGCACCCCGGCAGATCCAAACACACGCATCTCTGAAAACACCTACGGCAGCACTCAGCCACTCACGCTGTTACTCACCTGTGTCCCGCTTACAGCTGTGCACGATCAGACCCACCCTGGACTGCACCCGTCTCAAACGAACACCCCCAGCAGCCTCCGGAGCACCGGCAGCCCATCGGCTGTTTGGCAGTGCCGCTCGGGAGACAACCCATATCCTCTGGCTGGAAGGTGATGTGCAGATGTCACCTAGTACCTTTAGTAGTGCTGAAGTATGGTGCACATCTGATCTGCATGGCTGGTTTCTCAGCTAAGAGAGGAAATCTGCCTTGCCGGCTCCCCGCCTCTCCGTGTGCTTCTGGTTAGGGACCTGGCATCTCCTCGGGATATTCTCTTTGACTTGTCTGTGGAAGTGTCATCAATATGAGTACTGACGCCTAGCAGAGTGAATAGCAAGTCCGCTTAACACCACCTTCTCTGTTTCAGCCAGAGGCTGGGACTGTGGCAGTCACTGGGATTTAAAAAACGAACAACAAAAACCAATAAAACCCACTTCTGTTCATCTTCCACTTCTCGGCATTTTCTCCTGAGGGATCTTAGGGCTATGGGAAAAGGACTGGCACAGGGATGGGTGCGCACAGGCGCAGGGGATCAACCCCTCTTTTCTTGTCTCCACAGTGCTGCCCTCCTCATGTTCCCCGGAGAGCAAATGGCAGGACAGATAAGGACGTGAAAGTTTCCAAAACCTGGCGCCCATAGTTAGCCCCTCTGAAAACAGGTAGGGTGGAGTCCAGCTCATGGCATGTGAGAGAGAAACTGAAGCAAAACAGGATGTTTTTGTGATTTAACACTTATTTTTCATAACTCCTATTGAAAGGCTTGTTTTGGTTTGGTTTTGAAGTTGCCCACCGTGTTTATTGGGAAATTTATCAGCCAAAGAGCTTTGTGGATGTGTGTGTGCATGTGTATGTGCACGTGTGCTTGCGTAGGGAGAGCAAATGAAGAGGCTACTGTTCAGCCCCAGTCGTTACGCTATCTAGCCTCTGTCTGATTCATTGGAGATGCTGTACCCACTCTCATAAATCCTAGCCTCTGCAAAGCACTGGCATTTTATCATTGACTTCAGTGTGCACGTGTCTGATTCATTGGAGATGATGCTGTACCCACTCTCATAAATCCTAGCCTCTGCAAAGCACTGGCATTTTATCATTGACTTCAGTGGAACAAGACATTTTCTGCCTTAATCGTTTCTTCTCCTTGGCTCATCTATGAGTTTCTGCAGTAGCTTGCAGCAGTTGCTCCTATGGAATAATTATAACAGCCTAATGTAAGGAACTTAATGTGAATAGTTTGATTCCACTGCTTATCTTTTTCCACCTCTCATGCCATCAAAGAACTGGGACACATTCTTTAAGGCCACACGACTTGCATTGGTTCACAGCAATGTGAACCAATTTTTGCTGTAGGAATGTGCATATTTTGTTGGCCTCACTTGGCAAACTGTCCTCTGGCCTCCGGGTTATTTGATCTCTGAGCTCATCATCCTCCATGATTAGCTTCTCTCCTTCCCTTTCTCAGTCCACTGGCATCTCTTCAGGCTGTGTTTTCAGGCCCCTCCTTCGCACCTTCTTTTTCACATGGGCTCAGCTCACATAATGCTGCTCCCGCCTGCCTTTCCATTCTTGACCTTTGCCCAGCTGCTCAGCGATGTCTCTCTCTTGGCCTCTGTCACTGTTCAACCCTTAACGTCTTCCTGCAACTCCAAAAACTGGCAAGAAAGTGCAATTGTTCAAGCCAAAGTCTACTTTTATTTGCCCAGCTCGTGTAACGTTAGACTTGCTGCTCCACTGCAATTCATGATGTTTGGATCCTCATTTGAGGTTGAGATGCCTATTTTTCATTTCCATCAACTGCAGAATTCTGTGGGATTAAATCCTGCAATTCGGCACAAACCTATCATGAGTTTTGAGGAGGAGTTGGACAGTGAATGTTACTAATAAGTGTGTTACCCGTCCTGATGCTGACAGGCAGATGAGCAAGCAACAGAAAGAGGGAAGTGCCTTTCACGGTGTGTGTGCTAGCAGAGGTGCTGCTGATTAACCCATTTTTCAGCCAGCCAGCTCTGAAAATGCCGTTTAACAACCCCAAGTCTGTATAATGCTAACAGGATGCTTATAAGGCGTAAAGGGATTAATGTTCAGCTCTAATGAAATCCAGATGCACAGAGCTGCCTCTTCTCAAGGTCTTTTCCATGGCCAAGCTGCAAATAAAATGATTTAATCATTTTAAATAGATGAGAAACACCAGACTTGCAACATGCACTAAGTACTTAAACTCTCAGGCACCAAAGGCTGCTGGCAGTTACCTGGTGGAGAGGATGGGGTCACCCACTGACCCTCTGCTTGCAGCAAGATAATTTGTAAGAACCCAGGGCCTTTCTTGGGGAGCACGAGTCACGCACATGTTTACGTTAGGGCTGGGGGAAGCTGGCTGGGAAACAAGCCTGCATCTATCCCTAAGAGAAAGCCAAGGCAGGTATAAAGGAGGTGAGTGTCCGGTCAGTCTCTGTCGGGGATGCGTTGGTGGACCACTAGCACTTGGCCGCTTGCGCTGGGTGAGGGAGAGGTGAGGATTATGCCGCAGCATTCAAGTGGAGACGCGCTGTCTGCTCAGTGGACCTGAACGCCCTGGTAGATAATCTGGGCCCTAGCAGGGGCTGGACCAGCATACTTGAGCTCAGAGGCCCTGCTTCGGAAAGGCTGAAGTAATTCTGTAGCCGGGCAGACCCAGCTGTTGATGAGTTTTCAATTTTTAATATGGCAGGAGGAGGAGTTTTGAAGCAAGAGAGGGGAAGAGAAGGGGGTTATTTTAAAGGCATGAAGGAATGTGTTACATTCTTCTGTTCCTCAGGTTTGGCTGCTCTGCAAGTTTTTCATTTTGCCAAAGCTCAATTCAGTGAACTATTTATTTGCATTTTTAAAGGAAGAGCGCGGTTCTTAATTTACTTTGGCCTCAGTGATGAATTTTTATACTGTGAAATCCAGCAAGTTCCCTTCCAATGTTATATATACATCCAACTTTACAACAGAAACTTCAACCTCAAAGTACCAGCCTGAATTAAATGGTTTAAAGGGGTTTATAAAAGTGTGCCCCCACTGATTTCCCACGAGTCTTATCAGTAGTCACCCCATAATTGTTTGATGCCATGCTCATAATCAGAGCATGCCGCAGCTTGATGCTAGAGACCATATATGTGTGTAAAGCTGTGTAGAGGTTTTCTTAAGAGCTATAGAGGCAAGCATTCCTCATGAGAGGTTCCTGGGGTAGCTTTCAGCATTGGTTCAAAGGAAGGAAAGGCATGAGGAAAGAGTCCTGCTATAAAGTTCTATCAAAACATATAGCGGGAATCTGTTGCAGTGGGTTTTTACCATGGGAATGAGCATTGCAGGAAAATCCCAACAGGCAGCAGCTGTTTGGTCTAATCCATTGTCAGCAAATATTTCAAATTCACCCAGCCCTGGACATCAGAATTGCAACCAAACCATCAGGACTTCCAAGAAAAGGTGAAGAAATTTTACAAAACAAGGTTTTACTTTTCCCACTGCTTTTGGCCTCCTATGCTAGTACTAGACGGGGGAAGTGCTTCCTCTAGCAGCTGTTAGTTCCTCACCAGGCCAGAAGCACAAAGTACTGAAGTATTTCTAAATCAACATCAATATTTATTGATCTCTTCAGTTTCCATCAATTAGTAATTTACTATGCTGTGCTGGCTACAGAGAAGAGATTTGCAGTTGTGTTACTCAAAGTTTTTCAAACTGATATAGATGCAAAAAAGACTTTGTCCTAGTGTACCCTTCAGAAGTTCAGAGCCTGATCCTGTTGAAAGGGATGGCTAATGATCTTCCTCACCGGCAGTGTTTTTCTTGCAGTGCTTTTTTTGTTGTTGTCCCAGAATACATAGACACACCCCGTCCTGCTGACAGATTTGCAGAGAAAAGACCACCCATGGATGTTTTCAGCAGCAGTTGCCCATAATTTTCACAGCTTCTCTCCACCAACACTGTATCAGTGGGCTGAGGCTTGGAAATGGCAGAAATTTTTTTATTCTTGTATTCATCAGTTTTCACCTCTCTGCCAGTACTGGGTGCCGCAGCGAGGAAGCACAGAGCTCCAGCTGGGCACCCAAGTGTTTACAGAGGCACAGCTGATGAACGGTAGCTGTGGCCTTGTCTTCCCGCTTAAGGCTTTTGGGTCCCTTTTTAGGTACCTGTCCTGCAGTTTGAGTGACAGTTGGGAGTTTCACTTTGTTTTCGGACCCTGGGCAGTGCTGTGTCACGGGAGCAAACCCTCCTGCTCGTCCCCAGGCACGGACGCTCCTGGTGGAGGACAGAGCCAGGCGGGCAAGGCTGTGTTCAGTAGCCAGAAACACAGACCCGAGCCTTGACAAATTCCAAGTGTCCTGATTTGGGGTCCAGCCCAGTGTCATTTAAGAACAGGACCGTTACAGCCGCTGTTCAGAAAGACCCTCTTCAGTTGGAAGACCTCTGGTGCTCCATGAGGCAGCAGTCCCCTCCGTGCTTTGCAGGACGTCCTCTCTCATTGCCATCCGCTGTCGGTGTTGTTCCGGCCTCCCGAGGAAGGCAGGCCCTGCAGGCACAAGTTATCCATGGGAGCAGGGAAAAAAAGTGGCATGGAACAGATTAGTGTGAGTCAAACTAATCCCCAGCCACCTCCGAGTGGAAAACCCGCTCGGCCTTTGGCAGCCGAGAATTGTTTCTCCCAGTCCCCCTTATATGGGACATTTTAAAATAAACCAGCAGGGCTCCATTTCTTGGAAGGAAAAGGAAACGTTTCAAAGTGTGTCCTTGCAAACTGATTTACTGCCATCAGGCTCTGCATATTTTAAGAAATGTTTGAGTTTGGTTGGAGCCGCGTTTTAGCAGTGAGGGAGAGGGAAGCAATTAGTGAAACAACATGGGAAGATGAACTTGTATGAAACAGCTCAGATAAACATTTACACCCAAGTTTCTTAGCTCTGAGTTCACCCTGAATCCTGCCCTGTCTCTCTGAAGGGACTTGCATCCACAAATAAAGTACTGGTCTGTGGCCACCCAACGTTATTTTACACTTCCTCCTCTGATTAATTAGGCTGATTATGGATCTTAAGGCATTCAAAGGGTTAAAGTGGTGGCAGGAGAGTTAAAGATTCTCCTTAGCATTTGCAAGGAAATATTAATGCTTTACCATATGCCTGTGCTGGCAAAATTCACCCCAAAGAGCTCATAAAACAGCTGCACTTCTTTTCCTTCCTTCTGGGCACTGAATTTTCACCCTATGCGAAGTGAAATAATGCAAACTATCAAAATATAAATGGACAGACACACATGAAGCAATATGGAAAAAGGGGGCTGGATGGATCGGAACAGGGTTGCATTAGCCAGAAAACGGAATGGACTGCCAGAGTCTCAGGGTGGCAGGAGGCATAGTTAGCGTAGTGTTAATTGGGCGGCATGAGCAGTTAATGCTGCTCCTTATTAGGTGGGGCGAGTCATCCGTGCTGTGGAAAAGCTTCTTGTAGCCCCAGTGGTAGCAAAAGGACCTGTTTCTTTGGACAGGTGGCAAATATTTAGGTATCAGGAATTCCTGATAATATTCCATGAGATTTGATCTGCTCTGATTCTGTCTGCTCACAGATGTTGTTGGTCTGTGCTTTTGGATAAGCTCCGGCATCAAGAACTGTGTCTGTCTTGTTTTCACAATGAAAAAGTTTCAGTAATGACTCCGGGGGAATATACCTTATGATTTGAGGAGAAAGGACTCCTAGCTTAGACCTCACCCAGAATGAAGGCCTAGCTTCCAAGCCTAGCTCTGCCACTACTTTTCTGCATCGCTGTGGGCACATTACTTAAGTCTTCATTCTGAGCCTCAGTTTCTCCATTTTCCAAGCAGTCACTTTGAAATGGAGTAGAGATGTATGGGATAAGAGTAAGGAAGGGCTTGGTTGAATAAAGACTGTAATCTGTTTTAGAGCCATCAGCTGGAAAATGTTGTGGTGAAGTACAACAGTTACATAGAGGGAAAAACAGAAAGTCACTTTGCTAAGGCCACCGCTGTCTCAGAAACAGGCTTTGTCAGTCCTCTGGCAGCACTGGCAGCTAGTCATGGTCCTGACAGAGCTCCTCAGTTGGCCGCCTGCTCGTGGGCACGTAAGCGGTGGGCATTCCTCTAGACACCTAGGGTTTGCTTCTCTTCCCTTATTCATCTGCCCTGAAATGTCTCTAGAGCAGCCACGAAGGCCTCGTGTACCGCAGGGATGCTCGCGTGGCAGCTGTTTGGGAGCTGGGAATGGGGTGGTGTCGCAGCACAACGTGTGGAGCTGCCAAAAACCTTACTGTCCCTGGGCTGAGAAACCTGGCGGCGCAGCTGGCGGTGAGCACCGTGAGCTGGCCTCCATAGCCTGCTTCATCTTCTGGCTATGCCTAGCGGGAAAAGACTCATCTGGTGTCTTGAGGTGGAATATCTGACGGAGGTGTGAAGTTTGCCTGCAGAGCCTGACTCTGCTCAGAGACAGAGCATGGAGCAGCTGCGGCTGTGGGTAATGCTCCTAGAAGTGCAGCAGGCCAGGCACCAAAATGGGGAAAATCAGGTTTTGGTCTGGCTTCCTCTCAAAATGAGGCCTTGCTGTGACTGTAAGGACATTGTGGCCCATGTTTTACTCTCTCTGACTGTGCCTTTAGCACCATAAGCCTCCCTAACCGATCTGAATGTCAGCATGGAATTGACTCAGAGTCCACGTTTATAAGTCTTCTTGGCGTTTTTTGTTTTTTGGGTTTTTTTTAAAGAGTATAAGATACCCTAATAATAAAATGCAGCTTCAAACCTCTTTAAATCCTGCTTGTGATGGCAACAGAGTCGGTGCAGGGGCTCGTTAAACAACCACATAGGAGGGAACTGAAGGGGAAATGCTCAAGCTAAATTCAGAGCTCATTGGGGCAGCTGGACTTTTCCTTCACAACACATTAGACACTGATGAGTGAATGTCCCAGATCTGGAGTCACGTCTTAATTTTTAGATTATGTCCACCTCTATCTAGCAAGGAGCAACATAATAAAATCAGTGCACAATTCTCCCCTCGTTAAAAGAGAAGGGAGGGGGTGGCTATCATCCCTGCCTCAGCAGAGAGCGTGTGGGGTGGAAACAGGTTAACTGACTGATCTTCCTTGCTGTGTGTTCAGTCCTCATGAAGAACGTTTCCACTACAGACTGCAGGGTGGTATGGACATACCAAGCTAGTTCTAAACATGCTAGCTAGCCCCATTTCTTGGCAGAGGGTCTGCAGAGCTTCATCCTACTATTTCTACATAACTACTTGTTTTCAGCCTGCTTTTCAATCTCTCTCTCAGTGATGACATACCTAATGGCCAAAGCAGAGCCACCCAGGAGCCTTCTTGTAGTGTGGTTTTTTTCCCTGGAAAATGCAGATTGATTGAAATCAAACATTTTATCGAAACACGCTGCTTTGGAAGACCCTTCAGTAATATGAAGGGAGGGCTCTGAAGGAACTCTTCCTGCCACACAGGATCTTAAATCTTCCTTGCCAGGCAAGTTTCCATTGGAAAATGTCCTCAATTCATGCCAGCTTACCCACCCAGCCCCACGGTCTGCAGCCTTGCAGCAGCCCTATCATATGGATTAACCCAGAAATTCAAAGTCCTGTAGATCTGTCACATCTTACTGTGCAGGTGGTCCTGCACCCAGGCAGCCCTGGCCTTGCAGGTGGCCAAGCCAGCCAGCTCCTTGGCTGTGTCTACCTCCCACATTTGGTCTGGAAGCATCAGGGTCTCTGGTCCGTGCCGTCATAACCTACAGTCTTTTGTAGCATCAGCAACTTGTGAGTGACAGAGACGTGTTTCCCTGCTGCTTTGCACTGACCCACGGAGATGGGTCAGACCAGGTAGCTTCCCGTGCTGCTAGCAGAGTGCGTGAGTCTTGCCAACTTGCAGCAGATGCTAGGGTCAAAGAAAGCACGTGGTGTTTTTGAAGACACAGTGTATCAATGTTTCTGAAACAAATATTTCAGTTTATGTTTTGCAGAAAAGTTGCACTATTTTCATTTCTGAATGTGAACTAAACCAAATAGCAGCATTCCAGTGCCACAGACATTGCAAGCTTTGATCAGCTATTGACAGAAGGAATAGCTGTACTAAGCAGGTGTCATTATTTTTTAGCTCCATCCCACCTTAACTATCTGAAGAATAACATTCAAGCACAGAGGTCAGTGTGGGGGGGGAAAAACCCGCTCGTGCTGGCCAGCTGAGCCGATAGTGTAGGCCATACATGGGTTTGGAATGAGGGGCATTAGACTCACAACCTCCCCAGTGCCAAGAAATACACAGCTAAAATTGGCAGCTCTGAGATGAGTAATGCACAAACACGGTCCAGGGTGTTGCAAGTGTTCAAGCACTTTCAGAGTATGTTGGGTAAATGAGTATCTGTTTCCATGGCATCAAAACAGCACAGAGATTACACCGTGTCCCTTTGGTGGTTCTCTGATTCCAGTGCCTGGCTAATGTGAATAGAGCTGACTTCCAGCAGAAGCACTCCCTGGCTCTAACATGGAGGGGCATAGCAAAGTCCCCCCTTCATCCGAAAGCGATGCTTGTGGGGAAAGGCTGCGTGATGCTGCCAGCACCCAGGCGAGCCCCGGGCTGTGGACCACCAGCCGCCCCCTTCAAGCACTGCCAGCTCTGCTCAGGCGCAGCCGTTGGGCAGGAGGGTGGGGGGGCTGTGGCCGCTCCAGAGAGCTCCTGTGTGAGACAGAGGCCTTGTGGTCTTTCTCCTGTGTGGTGAGATGGGAGGGGTTTTTTGCAAGAAAACCATAAAACTGTAGACCTTAGAAACATGCAGGATTCAGAGCACATTTTACATGGCACTGGAAGAACACTCAGGGTGTTAGGAGGCTCTGTCCTTGTCCAGCAGCCTCATAAAGAAACATCATTTACATGGGCCAGCCTGTACAGACCAAAACTGTTTAAAATGGGGTACACAGCTAGGTTCTCCCAAGCAGGGAACGAGGACATGAGCAACTCTTTTACCTTGCATGGCTACTGAAACCAAAGGCAGAACAATTTATTATTTCTCTATCAAATATGCAAATCAAGTATGTTAACCGTGAAATTATGCCAATTAGTTGTGTCCTGTTCCCTCAGTAAGATGCCACTCGTGTGATCTTGTGGCCATCATCTCAATGATGTCTTGCCAAGGATACTTGACTGGCTAGGGTCGAAAAGACTTTGGCTGAGGGCTTGGAAGGCGATTTTCTGGTTTGCCTGGAGTCTCTTTGGAATCGGGCAACTAGACCTCTGGGCAACTGATGATCTTGGCATTTTATTTGGAGATAGCAGGTTTGGGGAATACCTTGTGTCCTGTAGTCACAGCAGTTCACTGGAAATGCAAAGTTCTGTCTTTGTGAGACTTCCATGGGTAGTCCAGTGCCTGCTGGAAGTGGTGCTAGTGAACAGGTCCTCAGACTCCTCTGGAGAAGTGCAGTGAGTGGGCAAAGACGAGGCTTCTTGGAAGGCATTGCTGCCACCATTCAGATACAACCTGAAACCATTCCTAATGGTCAGGAGAAGAAATCCACCAGTACTTGACACTCTCCCTGAAGTTTTTTCTGAGTAAAATGTCCCCCTACACTACACTCGCATCACATATGTCACTGGTACTCCTTACCACGTTGTACCACAGAGGAGACTAGTTTTGGGGTGCCCAAAATGATTGCTTTACCTACAGTAAGGTAGGTATGTGCCATAGGATTCTTCAGCACGGAAGATACTATCACGTGCAAGGTTTTATTACAGTGCCGTTCAAGATGTTATTACACAAAGACGCATCCAATCTCCCTGCGTGCCTGCTCTATTTATTCAAGTGACCTTTGCAGCTGACAGCCTGCCGGGGTTTTCGCCAGGCAACCACACCCATCCTTTCTTCCTAAGATATTGCATGACTGATGCTTTACTGTACTATGTTTTGTAGGAACATTTTATCCTATTAAGGCACCTCTGAAAGCCAGATGTTCATTTTAGTAGGGACTTTCTTATTTTTAAAACAAACATTTTTAAGCTGATGTTATTTTTATTTAGTTCTCTCTGTGAAACTTCCGAAGACAGATCTTCGCTTGGCAAGGTCATATCAGGGAATGAGGGAGAAATTGCCATCCGTCACTGTCTACATATATACACATACACAAAGAATCTACTTAGAGAGCACTACTGATGTTGCAAAGCTGAGTATTCATACATTAGGAAATTGCTTTATTAAATTGCGCTTGCAGTCCTACTCCAGCTTTGAGTTACATGATCATACTCTCTTTTTCACGAGATTGTCTGTCCACGAGGGCTCTGGTGGACCTGATCAGGCAGTGAGTCAGGAGTCTGTGCTGCAGAAAACTTTTGCCTGTAGAATTCCCCGGTCTTTTGTCGCAGAAGTCAAAAGGTGTATTGTCAACGAAATGGGACATGAGGAGGAGTGCGTCTTCCCTGGCAGCTGGACTCCACGCTGACTTCTGCCACAGATTTTCTTTCTGAAGTGTGGTAAATCACTTGACCAACTTTTGAAGTGGTCACTGCTGCCCTGTTCTTAATTTTGGGGATTCCTCACATAAATCCCTGGAGGCAGACTTACAGCCATGCTGAGCCCCTGTAGCTCCAGCCAGAGTGAGCAGGAAGAGTTCTTCAAACCAGCCCCCTCCGCCAACCCTTCTGTCTGCTCAGAAAAATCAGGTCCAAGGTGTTGAACACCAGGCACCCAAATTCACTGTAATCACCTTGTTCTTGGCCTTTCCATCAGTGAAATGAAGATAATACCTTCCTCTAACATCATAAGAATGTCATGTTAAGGTGGTTTTAAGGTACTGAGCTGTAATAGAATCATGTACTCAGAGATGGGACTAATGAGCTCACATGCAACGAATATTTCTGCTTTCAGCACGGAGTTTGAAAAGTATACAGTTATTGAAAGGAACACGCTTTCTCCGTAGGACTTCTTCTCAACCAGCAATCCAGGTTTCTTTTATTCTTAGGTTATTCCATATTTTGATATGTTCAGAAGTCAAAAGATCAATAATACTCAGCATACTCTAAACTTCCTGGTACTTAAAGCTCTAATACAGGCAAATGCTGAAATTAGAAATGAGCCGTGGGACAGATTTTCCCATGCTTACTAAGCAAGAGCCATTGATGTAAGGGTTTCTCTCCCAGGCTAAAATCTGTCATCTTTCTCCAGCACAAAATTCACTTAGCAAATAAAAGGAGACCTGTGACCTTCGTGTGTATATGTTGACTTGGATGGTTATCATGTCTAACTCACAAGTCTGGCCGTAACAGTCACCACATTTCTGTGTCATACAAGACTTGGTGGCTGTGGCTGTTAAAAAAGATACAAGTGTCTTGAGGTTACACGACCTGGAGAGGGGCCTAATAACAGTCTGTTTGCTGAATCTGTAAATCATGGAAAATGAAGATAGAGAAAAATCTATTAAGTAACCTTTTCCATTCCTTCAGCCCATAAAATATGGCTCCCTACAGTATTATATGCTGTTCATAGCTTTGTCCAGTCCAGTTTTAAATTGGATTTCTATACCTTTCCTTAACAAACTATTCCATGGTATGAGTGTTAGGAAGTTTTTCCTGACCTTCAACCTGTGTTTTTTTGCTCTGCTTAATTTCATGTCATTTCTTTGAATTTTGGCTGTGAAAACTGGAAGCATTTCAAGTTAGGAAAGTTTTAAGTGTCCCACATAAATGTGAGAGTTGACAAGCGTTTTAATAATAAGGGGAGGGAGGTGTCTGAAAGCACAGATCATGGCTCTCAGTGCTGAGATTTCATGAGTGTTAACTAGATAAAAAGAGAACTTGTAGAGTGCAATGAGCAGATCTGCTTCCAAGGTGGCTAGGCTAACTGGAATGTCTTTTTGTCTTGCAGAAGATGAAGCCCATAGTCCAAAGACGACGATCTACCCCTTCTGCCATTACTAAAGCTCTTGGCAAGTCAAAGTACTATTCCAGGTAGAGGAAATACCTTTCTGACTCCTTTTTCCACTTTTCTGCCTATACAGACTGCAATCAAACTGGTTTTCAAATTCATTTAATGGTGTCAATGGCAATTTGTTTGTGGATGGATATGGAAGAGTTTCTTTTTTACTGGAATGGCATTGTGCTCAGCAATAAAAGCTGAGAGAAAGGAGGAGGATGGGGGCACATTCACGTTATGGTGTTTGTCTTCCCAAGTAACCGCTACATGTGCTGAGGCCCTGCTTCCCAGGCAGAGGCTGGACATCTGCCCGCCGATGGGAAGTAGTCCATGAATTCCTCTTTCTCCCATCTTATTTTCTCCCCCCACCCTGTTGCGAGGGAGTGAGAGAGCAGCTGGTGGAGGCCTGGCAGCCAGCTCACGTCAACCCACCACGCAAGGCTAGCTGGTTATTTTCAATGCAGATAATATTAGGTCTAGATATTTGATGCCTGTGATATCCAAGTATAAATACACCAGGACAGTGTATTGCACAGTGCAGAGACACCCCAGTAAAGTCTGGTACAAGAAACAGAGTGTAAGTTTCCGTAGTGTGGTTTCCCTGCTGACCTGGCTGCGATAAATGAGCTGACACTTGTGTCATTCAGCTCGGAGGGGTATTCACAGTGCTGGCAGTGCAGACTTCACCAGCGAGGTCCAGAAAGCGGAGCTGGGACTGGCTGGTAGAGTGCCCTTCCTCCATCCCTTGCAGAGCCATTCCCTGCCATCAGGGCATGCAATGCTCTATATAGTCCAAGCTGGACTGAGCAGCAGAGCTTCCATCTCTTCCTGACAGCTCTCCTGGCTTTTCTCTCACGTGCCATGACCCCGTCTGCCAATTGACTCGGCAGACTTGAAGGCATGGGCCTGTTCAGAGCTTGCATGGGGCATATTGTGACTCGGTGCTGTATCACGCTCGGTCTCTAGGTAAGGAGAGGACCTGCTTTCCTGAGTTGTCAGCCTGGAGTTTTTTCCCGAAATCGCCTTTCAGCTGGAAGCCCACACTGCCTCCCTCTTGCCCGGTAGTGTAGCCAGTGCGGGGAGGCCAGCGTGCTCCTGCCAGGCGGGAGCAATGAGCCCCAGCTCACAGACACAAAGCCCAGCGGATTCTTTTCCTGAGTTGCAGTGACCAATCGCTCATCATCACGCACATGCTGTCTTGACGCTGGGAGGCCATACCTCCTGAAGGAATAAGATATTTTCCTTCAATATATATATTTATGTGTGTACATATGTATACATATATATGTGTGTGTGGTTTTTCTTTATATATATATATATATGTATATATGTGTCCCCTATGCTTGCAAACAGGAGAAAAAGCTCTATCCTCCCCCCTCTTGCTGGACTGCAAGTGAGACAAGCTT
>NW_009217821.1:0-16199 GCF_000690835.1 Fulmarus glacialis
CGCCATCTCTGGACGTATTTAAAAGACGTGTAGATGAGGCGCTTAGGGACACGGTTTAGTGGGCATGGTGGTGTTGGGTTAACGGTTGGACTCGATGATCTTAGAGGTCTTTTCCAACCTTAATGATTCTATGATTCTATGATTAGTACATACCTCTTTTATCTTTATAACTCCAGTGACAATCATGAGTTTCAGCTGAGAACTTCAGCCCACCAAAGTGAGGAAGCTGTCAGACAAAATTTGCTTTTGAAGCTTCTCTGTGGCTAGAAGAGAGAAACAAAAGCAAGTCAATGATTTTTTTGCCTTCTCTCTATTTAACCAGGAGGTACAATATTGTGACTGTGTAAAAAGCTGTGTAAATGGAAAAAGTCACATATGGGTTGCTCTTGTATGTAGCTATGGAGTTTGTCTTTGTGGCTGAATGTAGAGGCAGTTAAGGTGATGCTGAAAGAAAAAACTCCTGAGGTATCAGAAGTCTGGATGAAGAAGCCTGCTGATACATGTTAATGGCTAGTTATCCTTACAGAAATGGGGCATATTCTTATGGGCAGAGCTTTGATCTGTTTGCTACCCAAGGGAGTTCACTGAAAACTTGTTCTGGTGTCCCTGCACCATGCAGATCTGAGGTGTAGCTTAAACATCCTGGAATGATGACCCTGTTTTTTGCAATACACTATTCTATAAAAGATATATTTTTCAGGACTGAGAGTGAAACCAGAGTCAAGTGAAAGAAATCTAATGGTTTGGTGATAAGAGTAGAATTCAGTTTAATATTTTCTCACTCTACATAGTTTTTCTGTAGCAGTATACTTTAAGAGTTTACTTTCCTTACACAAGATATGATTTTATCATTATGTGTCTGGGCAGTGCCTATCCTTCATTCTCCTATGAATTTCGCTGGAAGTGATATGGCATGTGACTGCCAGCAGGGATTCTCCTGCAGTCCCTGTTTCCACCACTCTTATCAATGTGTACATTTGCAGTTAATAGGGGCTTCATATGACAACAACTCACACGCTTCTCTGATTGTGGCAAAACCCCATTATGTTACAGATGTATTAAGTGAACGTGTAAACATATTGACTTCTTTCTGTCCTTCCCCACTTCAGTCTTCTCTTGTCTTTCAGTTATTGTCATATCCATTTGAACCTTGGTCTTGCAAGTAGGCAAGTAATTCATGCTGAATTCATGGGGGTATTTGCATGAAGAGTTTGTCTCACACATACTTATTAACATGACCGAGACTTTAAACAATAAAACTCTTAAATACCTCCCCATATTTTATCAGGTAATAAAATCATCAAAGCTACTAGGCCACTAGGCTTACATGCAAGGAGTGAATTTCATCACGCTGGTGGTCCCTTCTAGTTCCCATGAAGTTAGAGAGACAAAGATGCTTGCATAAAATTAACCATGTGTTTAAATGCTTTGTTGAACTTAAATCAAGATCAGTTAGGGGAATGAATTTGTCATTATTTAAAATTTATAGTGTTTCATGCATCTTTATGCGTCTGCAGTGCATCTCCAAGAAATAGCAATAAATAGAATATACTATCTCTGTAGGGTGCTGGTATGTTTATTAGAGACTGGTCAGATGCGATCTCCATTGTTTTAGAAAAATATTGAAGCAGATCCATAGGCCTAGGAGTTTCTGATCTATTTAGTGAAGAGAAAGCTGGAACTTTACTAAGAGTCAAGAAGTAAGACAAACAACCAAAAAAACTTTTTGCACTTAATCCCCATAGATACTGCAAAACGAAAGAGTTGGGAACTAAAGCTCCATTTTAGGAATTCCTTCTTTAATTTCTATGTCAAATAGATCTTTTGATAATGTTCAGAGAGCTTTTAGACTATTTTATTTTCCTTTCAGGTCAGTATAAGTTTTGCCTAGTGGTCAGCTTTCTAAGCTATTGCACTTCCCATTTAAATGTGAACACAAAGATCATTACATTGCAATTGGCACACATCAGGGTTCCCTGATATTCTACCACCAGTTGAGATTTTAGAGATTTTTGAGCTGTTCAGGGGTTGAAAAGAAACCCAAAGAAGTCATTTTATCTAGCTGAAGATAACTGATTTTTCCACAAGAAAGGTAGATGAAACTTATGTATTTTGCATAATGAAACAGATGACAAACTGGGCAAACTGATCTATTAATGAGCTTCCTTAAAGTGAGAATGCAGGAAAATGAGCAAGGAGCAGAACGAATCACTCTGATCTTAAAATTTAACAACCACTTCTAATCAAACCATCTTCTAGGATTTGTGAATTCTTCAACTCCCTCCAATGGTCAGCACTATTTGAATTAAAAAAGGTATTGTAAGGTTAAAATGTAAACCTCATTACAAGCAACTTATTCAGGTATGCAATATTATTATTTGGAGGAAAACTTATCCGTCAGGTGTTAAAGTACTGTAATTTAGAGGTGGCAATTGGCAATGCTAAGAAAGAAATGTAGCCATGAAGCAGTGAATCTGATTGATCTGGCCACACAAAATACTTCTGTTCCTTCCTCCTTTGAGTGTTTATTGTCTTTGTGACAGTTCTTCGCCATTGGCTTTACTATAAGCTACCTCCAAAAACTGAGCCAAAAAGTGCTGAAATGAATGGGGGTCTTGCCCATTACTCAAATGGGCTTTGAATCATGTCTGTATCTGTTTAACTTATAATCCTGTCCTTTGCTGAGTGCTTTTATGGAAACTTCCTTAAATGCTGGTGCTGTTTTCTTCGGGCTGGTAGCATGGAGCACTGTACCTTTCCTCCTGTGAGGGAAGCGCAAGACTAGCCTTCGGTAGGGTACGTATGTGTTCAGTGTTGCATGGTGAGACACATGGTGGATGTGTCTTTGCAAAGACCCTTTGCTTATGGAGCGGCTATACCCAGCTTTACTATTTGCACCGAAGCCAGCCAGAGCTGTATGTCAGCTTTGATCCTTTTTGATTTCATGGTGAGCTGCCACTTCAAGAGAATTTGCTGATAGACATATACTGATGGCCAGTTATAAACTTTTTCTCATCTAGGGCCTGGTGTCTCAGTTACGCTGGCTCTGTGCTGCACAAATACATGGTAAATGACAGGTATTGCCACAGAGAATTTAAAAGCACTTAAATAGTCATGATGCTCCCATTCCTATGGTGTCCAAGCATCATCTAGAAAATAAGGCTATCGAGCTGGTAAATCTAATCTTCAGCTTCCCTTAGAGGAGTGGGGAGACCTGATATCTGGAAATTGCTGATACAGAAGTTAAGTCCAAATACAGAGTGTGGTGTTACTGGAAATACAGACAACGAAGAGCTTGCTTTTTTGGAAACTATACAAGCAAATTAAGTATCAAATAATGAAGCCTATAACAAAGATCAATACCTTCACAATACTTCCCAATATGTTGCTGCCCAAGTCAGCTATCAGTCTGTCCAAAGAAGCAGTAAATACAATGCAAGAATTAAGAAAGGAAGAAAGAAGTCAGGCAATACTGTTTTTTCCTTACAGCTACACACTGTGTTGGCTGCTGTTTTCACCCCAGATGTGGCCATATGAATCCTTCATGAATACAGTCTGGGTTTATTTGGGCTGATATCTGATCTATATGTTAATGCTTTTCTCTCTCTGGTTTTTTACACCGATAAGGTCTTCCACACATACTTTGCAATATTTATAGCAATATGAAATGGCCCAGAGTTCTCAATGGCACCCAAGGCTGTGCTCTGCTCTGCATGCTTAGACAGTCAAGAAAAAGTGGCTTATTTAGGGTCGTTGAACAACCGCAAACTTGTTTTTCCCATTTCTCTGCAAGTGATGCTGCTGGAGGGAGCAGAAGATGAGCCGTGACTCTAGTAGCGAGCATGGAGTTCCTGTTGACCAGGGCAGGAGCCTAAGGAAGTAGGGGAAGGCGGACAATTGTGGAGGTTAGTGATAGCAAGGACCAGGAAGCCCAGTTGTGTTAGATGTTATACCTGTGTGGCAGTGTGACAGTGAATTTTAATTTAAGCTTTTTGCCTTTGGAAGAAGAGCTATACAGATTATTCCTTGCATTTAGAAAGAAAAACAACAGTGGAAATGGCAGGATGTCTTTGTGAAACCATCTGCTCTATTGGAGCCTTTGCATAGGGTGAGAAGAGGGGGAAAGGCTTTGGCCATGCATCTTCCCAGAATGAGATTTTGAGAATTCTCACAGGAGGCAAAAAAAGCCCCAAAGCAGCCCAAAAGCTCATGTTCTGTCCTTAGAGCATATTGAAAACAAATTAATGCCTTTCAAATTAAAAACAAACTGTCTATAGAGGATGAAACGAGTATCTCTACCTCTTATACAAACACATACATATGTACCCTTTAATTCTATCAAGTTAAATATTTACCTTAAAAATTCAGTGCTGAACTGGGTATATTGCTATGGGGAGTGGCCACATTTAAAATCTGGATATGTTCCTAGGACTTTTTAACATAGCACACCTTTCATTTTCTTCTTTTAGCTTAGACATCGAGCTTTCTTTGCATGTGCATATAAACTTTGAATTAAAATTGAAGCCATTATTAAACAAACAGGATGTCATATAAATAATTTGTCGTATAGGCTGACACTTTACTCCACAGTATTTTGAGGGCCAGATCCTAGAAAAGTGTGTAGAAGAAAACATATTAGTCCTAGTTAGTATTCTAATAATTCGGTAGTAAATATTTTATTGTTTTTTACACTGTGGTGATAGGCTGTGATAGGGGAAGGAGGGGACTTACTATCACATTAATAGGAAAAAGTAGGTGCTTAGAGGGGCACGATGTTTCAGCTCAGTTTTGTTTACTGGTTACATCCAGAAAATGCAGTATTTTTTGCTTCTTGGTCCATTTTCCATCCAGAAAAGAGAGGTGGGGTATGCATAGATTCTAGTATTTAGATTAGAGGGGGTTTTTGTCTCTAAGAAATTACATTTTTCCTGATTGAAGGGTAAACAACAGCAGCAGCAAGAATAACAATTTTTAGTACTAGAAAACTAAAAGCTGTTATTTTTTTTGCAACACCCAATAACCAAATATTGATTCTGTTAATAACTATCCCTTTGTAAGTGCAATACTAACTTGGACAATAGGTGCTCCTGTACACTGCAGAGAAATTCTACCATTCTACCCCCACAAAACTGTGAGGGATGTAATATTATCGGATCCAGTCCAGGATTCGTACTGGTTTTAGTGTGGATTTGGAGAAGTACTGTTTGTGATTAAAAAGGGCATGGTAACAAGGATTGTAATTAGCTGAAGTAAGATTGTGTTTAGGCAACAAGGTGCCAAACATGATTTTTCCGTACCTATAATAGCAAAGACATGCTTGTGCCATGTATATTGTCCTTATACAAAAGGAAATACATTCCCTGCTCAGATGTCTTTCAGTGTTTACTTCAGAAAACACACAGTCAGCTAAGCAAATTTCAGAAAAGGTCAGCCTTTGATTTCCTTTAAGTTTTGGTGGTGTGGTTGTTTTTTGGTTTTGTTGTTGTTGTGTTTTGGGGTTTTTTTAAGTTTCCTTTAAGGTCCCCACAGAAAATCAATTGTGTTTGGTCTTTTCTTTCCTAGAGTGAATTTTATGTCTGCACACTTACATACACTCAAATATTCTCATTAGAGAATTATTATTTTTAGAATTATAATGTAAATTGAATCTCAGATTGGTCTGAGCCTCCAGCATAGCTGCATATTAAATGAAATGCCTCTACTTGCAGTACTGCATTTGAATATATCTTACGCTTTGTATGTGTTTAATTCTGCGCAGGGAAGACCTTGTTGCTTGAGGGTGAAAGGAAATAAATTTTTACAGTGATTCCTCCATTAAAGACAGATGTATCAGAGGTAATTCTTGATCCATATGCTGTCATTGTTTATTCATGGGGGGTAAGGTAGTTCTTCAGTTAGGAGAGAAATTTTCCATTAGGACTTAATGCAGCAGCTCAAGACATAAAAGCCTGATGTCTCAGTGCACTCTGGGAAAGTGGGGAATTTAAGTCATTACAGAAGCACAAGGTCTTGGGGGCCTCTGTCACAATGACTTGGTGTCATCTGAGGTAAAATGGAAAGCAATTGTCCAGAGGAAGAACAAAAGAAATGAAACTCTAGTTACCAGTCTATACTATTTACACAAAGACCCAACATTACTGGAAAGTGCGGATGAGGAACTCTGGCTCAGCTCATCCTTTGAACCTCAGTGGGAGTAATTCTATTTTTAAAGTCTGGATTTTTCTTTTTTCTCTCCCATTTTTTCTTTAGATCTTGTTGTTTTGTTTTTACACTTGCAGAAGAATGAAAAATAAAAAAGCTGCAACAATTCTTTCCTGTCTATGGGGAATAGCACACAGGTCATAGACCTAGGAACTTTTTTACTACATTATTGCCAAATCTCACCAAAATTAATTAAATAAGTACTTGAAATGAAATAAATAAGGTAGAACTTGCTACAAAGTTTCTAAAGAAGAAACCTTGCAGCTAGCAGTGACTTTGAAGTTTTACTTCTTTTTTTTTGTTTTGTTATTATTTTTCTTCTGTGCTGATGTGCTGGTGTTCGGAGTCCATGACCTATGTGCAGTCCCTTGAGGATGTCAGAGATCTGAGAGCCATTGTTGTGAAAGTGTTCATTAGGTATGAAGAAAAAGATACTGATCTAAACACAACAGAATGTGAAACCTCTCCAGATTTTATTATTGTTGCTCTTAAAGACAGAGCAAAATAACAATCCAGAGCTGCTAAATTTCTGTGCTTTGTTTTTGCAGAGTAAAATTAAATAACTTTGCTGAATTACTTTGTTGAAAAATTCAGAAACCAGCTGTATTTTGGGGGGGTTGATGGCAATAATATTAAAAAACATGTAAATGAAAAAAACCCATGCTAAAAGATAACCGTTCTAATCCTGCTCTTAGAAAAGCCCATTTCAAAACTAAAACCATTTTAGGAAAACACAGACTGGACTAATTGTTCTTGATGTTTGTAATGACACTCTTCAAATTGCTCTGCAAATATTCAGTGTTGTACAGTAACTTATGTGGGAAAGGTCCCTAGATATAATCATACAGGACTGTTATTGGTATTTCTGGTAATTTTCTTGTAGTGCAATTGCCCTCACAACTCCCTTTTTGTTAGGCATAGTATGCACATAAAATTATAGACAACATATGCCTCGAAGGACTTAAAATCTAAGTGGATATGACAAACAGAGGGAGTATGATTATCCCTAGATTATAGCTATAAAAGTGAGATACAGGTAAAGAGAGACTCTCCCATACAAAACAATATGTGAGATCACCACCCACAGTCCTCAACGGTATTTAGGTATGTGTTCGGTTCACATTGAGATAAATGGAAATTAGGTGTCATTCAAGTGTTTTGGACACTTAGGTAACCTATCCAAGAACACATAGGGACAGAAAGAGGTCACTGTGCCCTGTATCTTGTATTAGCCACGCGGGCTTACCCATAGCTCTGTTTGAGTGCCCCGGTTCCCAAACAAGCCACAGTTCTTTGGTTTGGAGTGTTTTCAGCCAATTAAGGGAAATTTCCTTAAATTTTTCAACTATGTGATATGCATCATAAGCACAGGTATTTGTATATCTGTCTAGCTCACTGTCTCCTAACTCTTTTGGTTGCACTTATTTCTTATGTTGCTCATTAGAAAAAAACCCTCCCAATTACTCAATGTAAACAAATGAAGAGGAAGTGTGGGGCTTCAGTACAATTTACTTGAACAGAAGGTAGGAAACATTAGTATCGATGCATTCCAGGACTTGCTAGCAAAGCACAACTAAATTTAGCAGCCAGAGATATTGATTTGATTAAAAATGGTTTAAGACTTGTAAATGTCACTGGAACTTAGCAAAATGAACATTATTAAATCCTTCTGGTGATGGGGAAAACTAACAAAGGGATTTGCAGTGGTTTCTGTAATTAATTGCTCTGTCATGATTTATATTAACTTACAGTACAACTCCATTAGCTCAGACCTGTCATCTCTGCTCAAGGAACCACCAAGTAATCACTACCACATTAAAGAATAAATTAGTTTTTGGCTTGCTGCCTAGTTGTAGAATGTTTCATTTGTGTCTGCTGTAGACATATGTACCTAATAAAGTTGGGAAGAACGAGTTAAAGTATGTATATATCAATGTCGGCTGACTGTATTTTAGAGATGATATGATCAGCATTGTTCATTAGGCCTAATGAATCACTTAATTTCTGTTGCTTGCCTCCTGTTTTGGTGAACACCTTTTGATGAACTATGAAGCAGGAGATGACTGAAAATAGGTAGGTCTCCTGAGATCCTCCTTCCTTCACATTCTGCGGCCTGTGGTCGTAGTAATAACTTCATATGTTTTTTGTTAACACTTCATTACCCCAGACTTGGATAAATTATCCTCCTGCTTCTTCCCCAGTTGCAGACACATGGGTGAAGCCAAAGTCTTAGCTACTGCTTACAGTAGATTATGGGATTTGTGAGCTTCTATCAAATCATCTCTGACTTTGATAGTTTGAAGATGTTTTAAGTGGTTTTTCTGTTGGTGTGTTATAGCTTGCGCAAGAAGTTGTTTTACATTTCCACGCATGCTGTAATGGTCTTAGGAGTCTGCAAGATAAGTCTTCAACCAATTTCTCTTTTTTTCTCTTTTTTCCCCTGGGTCCTGGATAAACCCCCTCAGTACCCTTGAGGCATGTCAGTGCATGGCCAGGAAGGCAGCAGTGGCACTTTGAACATGCGGCTGGCTGTTCTACTGAAGTGTCATGTGGTTAAACAAGCATTGTGGGCAGACTTCATGACTTGTGAATGTGCATCATGTGTAAACCCTCAAAGGGTTTGTTGAGCCCTTGAAGCTTTCAGTCTTTTGACTAGCTACTGAAATTCAAAATGTGTCCTTTATTAGTTCTGTTGTTTGAACTAGCACATTATCCCCTCCCTTTAACCAGCAATGGAAACCACACTGACAGCCTTGCTGTTTTTACTGGTTTTTAGTATTTATGGGGTGTCGCATGGGTCTCAGTTCTCCTCCCTGACCTCAGTGAGAATGTTGCCCTTGGAGCCAAAATAAGGACAAGTGTGTCAAAACAGTAAGCAAGACATGCATCTGCTACCTAAAGACAAATGCAACCAGGTCCTAGATGCTCTTGTAGCTAGAAGTTTGGACCTAGGTTGGTCAAGAAGACCTAACATGCCTGCAAGCAAGCCAGACCCAAGAGAACTGCCTGAATTAATATGCCAGCCTTAATATGCATAAGCTTAGGAGTGGGAGATGAGTCAGCATGGCAACCCAAGCAGAGGGAATACGCTGGCCAGACAGCAGAGATGTGGGCTATTAAGTGGATATTTTGATGAAGTGTCATGGACACAACTGATGGCTTGGAGTGATGTCGCATTCCTCCCGATCAGCTGCAACTTGAGATAGTTACAGCTGTGGTAGGGTCAGCTGCAGGACACACATACACCAAGAACCTTCTAAAATATGCAGTGTTTTCACAGGTTCTACTGGACACTGATTATAGGTAATTTTAAACAATTATATATTTTATATTAATGGTAATTTCCTAGTGTCCCAGGGAAAAAGCCAAAGCCATGCCTGGCACGTTCACAGAAGTGGTCAGGGCACAGATTTTTGTGAGCCCTCCATCTGTTGATGCCAACACAAGGATAGGAAGGAGTGTGAGTTTCATACCCCCTTTCTACAGAGGGGTCTATGCCACCCTCCACTGTTTTCAGTAGATACCTACAGTAAAATTAACTTTTTTTTAAATCTGTGAGTTTATCAGATCTCTTGGGATGATGACTGCTGTGCCTTTATTTGAATGCCGTAGCACAAGCATTAGGTTCAGTGGCAAGAGACACTGTCATTTGTAGTGTCCCAGACTGCTAATCTTTAAATATTGTTGCATCAGCCAGCTCTTTTCTACACATGCCATCATGACTGGCAGTGCCAATCTACTATTTATGTGGATTATGTTCAAACCATCTGTTTTAAAATAATAGTAATGATCTCTTGAATAGAAATATGTATGTTGACGTAAAAGTACAGGGCAGTGCTAGAAAAGCATTACAAAATGGATGGACATTAATTTACAAATGTTCAGTGATGGAATAGATGTATATCTATTAAGTAGTCCCAGGAGGAAGAGGAAAACAGTCCAATTACGCCCCCCCATTATTTTGTTGGACATAACTTGGATCAGAGTTTGTTCCAGTGTTTGCAGACAAGCCTAGTTTCATTTTTCAGTTCAGACCTAGTGGGAGTTATTTGAAGTAGAGCAGTTGTGATCCTAATACCCCCCACAAACTTGCAAAAAGTACAGATCACTATCCAAACTTTGTGGTTTGGTCTCACATTTCTTATGCAAGTTTTCAAAACTAGCCATGAAATGAGGTAGTGCTTTTGTACAAACTCGATGGAAACTGGGAGGTAGAAAATCTCAAGAGAATATCAGTTGTCAGGAGATTTCAGTATGTCCTGAATTCAGTGGAATAGAAAATCTGTGACAATAGCTTTTCTTTTAAAAATCGATCTAAACCTCTAGCTTTAAATCTAGTCTTCTAGACTTCTGGCTCATACCCATCACAAAATATTTTAGCGCTTCCTTTCCTTGTGCCAGGCAAAATCAGGCACTGTTGTCTAATTTGCATTTCCAAAGAACCTATAACTGCAGTCTCTACAGTGAGTGTTGAAGTGCAGAGACATACAAAAACAATTTTTTTTTTAACAAATCGCAGAGAATATCATGATCTAGTTTAGGTCAGTTCTTACTTTATGTGAACATACGCATTTCTTAAGCCAACATGGTTCTTGGCTGTACTTTCCTATTGCTAAAGCTAGCTGTTTAAGTTTGGGAACATATTTGCCAAGTTAGTGTCCAATATGGTCATAACAAGCCAAGGGGGTATATTCTCCTCTCAGATACCTTCCATTAACATCAGAGCACTTCCCTCTTTCAAGTCAAGGGAAGCTTTACTTGAAGAGGGACTAAATAAATGAGCACAGGCTTTGTTTGTGGTAATTTATAGTCATTTAGGCTGTTTGAGATAGAGGATGTACTTAGGCACACCATGCTGCGTAGCCCACCCCCCTCTGCTGCTGTGTTCATTTATGTTACCTGGGAAGGTTTCCTGCAAGAGCAGGTTCCCAGCAGCCTGGAATCGTTTGCCTACCTTCTTTCCTCTTGTGACAACACTGGGGTAAGTGGTGGGTAGTAAGAAAGAGACAGGACCAACAGGTACCTGGGGTTTCTAGTATGCAGAGGCGAGGTATTTCTCCTCTCCATGCTTTTATCTCTGTGTTGCAATCATCTGTCACAAAGAGAAACCTCTCTTTGGAGGTTTCAGAGGTCAAAAGAGAGGCTTCTCTTTTGATAGATGATTGCTTGTCAGACCTGCTCCACTTTTATCTTCTTCCCTGCCAAGGTCTTCTGCTGTGAAAATATTGGTGGAGATCACGCAAGTCTTGTAGCTAAGATCCACGTAAGGTTCACAAGGACATTTACGCAATTGTTTAGGGCTTTCTATATACGGGGATGTGGCAGAATTTTATACGAGTAGCTCTTATTTTCAAGCTCTCCTTCAAAATCATAAGGATTGAAACTGAGGAAAATAACACATAAGACAGTGAAATGACTAAACCTGCTGAAATGACAGTGCCTTTGACCCCTAGCCTTAAGCAGAAACTCTCAGTAGATATCTTGGTTTATGTGTTAGGTGTTTTGCGTCACCTGTCATTGGGGAAAACCCTACAGCTCTCCCAACATTTGGAAATCTCTGTGCTAAATGTCTGGTCAACCCAAAGTAATTTTTGATCTTAACAGCAAGAACAAAAAATATCCTAGTGAATTATCTATACGTCTATCTGTTTTACCTGTTGCTCTGAAAACAAGAGATTTAGTTTGTTCTCTGGGACTCTGTTGCATTATTTTACCCATCCAAAGCTCTTTGTTGGTTTCTCTCCCTCTGCAGTCTTGCTCTAATTCCAGCTGAGTTCCTGGTAGTGAACAAACACAATGTTGAATTTAGTGTAGCTAGTGGCAAAATTTCAAAGTGAGTAACATTTGCATTGTCAGAAGTGTAGCTAGATGGGACTATGCAAAGCTTTTGCCCCTTCATATATGCTAGCGTCTGAGTCTTTGCAAACACAGTCACAAGTAAAAGAACATATAATCTCAGTTAGTTATTACCTCTTTCACATTCATATTTTAGTGTATGCGGGAACGGTTCTTACAGGCAGAATAATTGATATTAATGTTGCTATTATAAATTATTATTCTGCAATCATTGCCTTTTAAGAATGGGCTGATGATTTATGCTTTCTATATAAGCATGGGTTTCTTTAAATGGAAAACAGTCAGTGAAAGTCAATCAGGTTTTGAACATATAAATTTAATCACTCATCACACAGTAATTGATAATCTCACACATAAATATGTCATATTACCTATTCAAAGAAGCAAACTACATATGCCAAAAGAAATAGAGTCCACAATTAGAGTTTAAAAAATTAATCAAGATTTTAAATATGTTCCTCAATGATCCTACAGTCCAACAAAATCCTTGGCCATAACCTGACACCAGGTCCTTTTCACTCTAGAGATTGCTCATTAATGGAGCTTAATAGCTTTCGTTACATGATACTGAAATATATTATAGGTCTTGTTGGATGCTTCCTCCCTTCTAAGACCAGTATCCTAATGACTCGGATATGAAGATGTTGCCACTTGCCCAGAGCTCTGTCTTCTATTTCAGTCCCTTCATGAAATGACATTGTGTCTCCACCTCCCTCATTTTGCTTCATAAAAACAACCTTTAGTCCTGAGAAAATAAAATCCGTGTGTCGTCTCAGTTCATTCCCTTTGCCACCCCGTATTCCCCCAACTGTTTCTGGAGTCCTACTTCATAAACAGAGGCAATTTACTGTCCTTAATTAACTATATGGATCTATTAAGTGTCTAAACTTGATCTGAGGAGCTCAGCAGCTAGAGAGCTTGGGGACATGAACAGCTTCAGACTAGCAGAACTAGAAGTGGTGCACCCACATGGCTCGGTGCAGAGCATTTTGGAAAGCAGAGTTACCACCGCAGTGTTAATTATCTTTACACTACTCCAATGCATCAACATCACTTCTGGTGCTCAGTTTGACTCAGGGTCTTGTAAAACTTCTGTTGTGGTTTAACCTCAGCTGGTAACTAAGCATCACGCGGTTGCTCGCTCACTTCCCACCTGTGGGATGGGGGAGAGAATCACAAGAGAAAACTCATGGGTTGAGCCTACTCGCTGGTGGGGTGGTGTGAGAAGCAGAAAGAGCCTTGACTCTGTGTAAGCACTGCTCAGCAATAATGAAAACATCCCTGTGTTATCAACACTGTTTCCAGCACAAATCCAAAACATAGCCCCATACTAGCTACTATGAAGAAAATTAACTCTATCCCAGCCAAAACCAGCACAACTTTCTATTGTACAGTCTAGGTAACCTTACTACTTCTCAACTCCAGCCATTGGTCCATCTTCATGCTAGCACATCTTCTTTCTTTAGGGGCTTGAATTAGTTATTGCCTAGACACAAACATTGCTGCCATGCTCTACTCCTTAAGTATTTCTATGTGCTGAGTAACCTGATTTCTGGGGGTGTCACTACCTGTCAATTCTTTAAAGAACTAGTCTAGTTCTTTGCACTGAGAAGAAGGCAGGTCTCTGCCAAAAGGGGCTGTCAACCAAATTAGAAAAAACAACTGGGGTCAAATGCTTAGATCCTAGCATTTCCAAACTTTGAACTAAACAGGGAACAAAAGCTGTAAATCGTGCAGACACTCCTGAGCTTTGCGGAGGTATTTCTGCAGTGTTCTACAAGAGCCTGTCAGATCAGATATTTCTGGACTCAATCTTGGAAAAATGAACTTAAAAAAATATTATAGTAACCCAGGACAGAAGCCTAAAGCTAAAATAACTGGGAACACTATGGCAAGGAGGCCTTTTAATGGTGTGTTTTACATTGCTTTATATGGATAATCTTTGGCTGGTAGAGTACAAGGGAAAAAAAGTTGACGCTGAGAGGCATGTACAGAACCAAAGCACAGAATCTCTGCAGAGAAGCTCAGAAAAAAAGCTACAAGTGGTTTGGCAAGTGATCGGGCAGTAAAGCTGTGGCAAAATTATGTGAGATGATGTCTGGAAGACCGGAGGGAAATCAGCAAGTGGGGAGAAGCTGTGCCCCTTCCAAAGCAGCAGCAAACACAGAGACAATGGTACTGGGAAAAATCATAATATGTTTGAGAAACTGTGGCTGCTTCTGCTGCATGGAAAATAGTAGCTGTCTGGGAAAGAGATCTGTGAGCAGAGAGTAAAGGGCAGGAGACTGAAAGAGTTGTAGCCAGCAAAGATAAACTGACACTTACGGTATTGTGGGAACTACTGAACCAAGCAGGCTGTGGCAGACTGGGAAACAGCTCTGTGTTGATTAGGCTGCATCCAGGATACAGAAAGAAATGTGTATTTTTTTTGAAATATGCAACGAACTGTACGCATTACCTACTGAGTACTTGCTCTTGGCTACTTCTGTGTAAGAGAGGTTGGGTGTGCCATGGTTCTGGGAGATTGTTTTTCCCCACTCAAATGCTGGTCTGGTCTGGTGGACCCCCACTGTCCTGGCTTGGATCTGTAAGGGAACAGCAAGAGCCCCTGCTTCAGGGGCGTGATGCGTGTGTGTGTGCACCAGCACCCCTGGGGCCAGGTGGCGGAGGAAGAGGGAGTGTCTTAGGAAAACGCACGTGCAGTGTTGTAAACCTACTGCTTTCATTGTGATGTGCTGTTCTTTCTTACTGCTTTTATTAAAAATAAGCACACTCTTTACTAGCAGAAGAATGAGGGCAATATATGCTACAGCTTTTTCTGAGGTGTTTTTTTGGTATGTGGTGTCACTAACTCCAGCAATTAAAGAGCTACAAGTCAGAACTAGAAACTGACCGACCTAAAAATTTCAAGGCCGATTTAAAAGTCACGAGTTTTTACAGCATTGGTTAGCTCAGGATTTTTGTGTATTTGTCTTTTTTGTGCGTACCTTTCAACATACTTGTAGATCACACTTGTAGTCTTTTGGTCTTTTTAGGGCTAAAAATCTAGCATATAAGAAACCAGAAGCATAGGTCCTCATCATCCCCCAGCGCCAGGACTCACAGCTTGAAGTTTTGCAACACAAAAAACATTGTCAGCAAAGCTTATGCCTTTCCTGGGGACGTTCCTGCCTGCCTCTGTCACCCTTCCCCGGGGCTTGGGGTGTGAGGCTGGTGGTGGCCGGTTGAGCTCTGTTGCGTGGAGCGACGCAGTTGTGGCCGTGTCTCACTGGGCAATGCTCGTGGGCAGGGCAGAGGCGGCAGGCAGCCCCCCGCCGTCCCCCCGGGGTCCTGCATCTGCACCTGGTGTCTTCTGCCCCACACAGAAAGCCGGGCAGATCACCGCTTTGCCCAGCCTCCTTGGGAAAATAATAACGCAAATTCCAAGACCAGTTTTTAGGCTTTATTTTCCTTCTTCCTCTGTGTTACAGTAAGAACGAGTGGGCTCAGGTGACTGATACTGCTTGTCCCCTTTATTGGCAGCCATATAGTTCTTGCAAGGCATCGTTCTGAGCCCCCCAAAACTAGTGCAACATCAGGCGTATTTTTCTCTCAAGCACCAGAAAAAGCTTGTGCCTTTCTCTGTCTCCTGGCCAGCACAGACACAGTTTCTGCTGTCTCCTTGCTCCTGCCAGGTCAGTTTTTAACCGTGGGGCTCCCTTGGCTGGGGCAGCTGTGAGCTTTCGGCAGCCCCCACGGGCAGGGCCGTCCCCCCTGGGCTGGCCCATGTCCCACCACCACCCAGCCCCACAGCAGCTCCAGACGTGGGCCAGAGGAGGCCAGGGAGGGATTTCTGGGCAGAGACGCCCTGCAGCGGTGTGTGCCTCCAGGGAGCCGCGCCGCTGTTTGTGGCTGGTCCCCCTCCGCGCTGGAGGACGCAGGGGAAGGACGGGGAGCCAGAGGTGTGCCTCTGAGTCACCGCGTCCCCTGGGCTCCTCCGGGCCTGGCACGGCTTAGTCACCGCTGCTTGCCTGGAGCCATGCCCCGGCTCCCCCTTGGCTGGGAAACCTTGTGTCCCCACACCTCGGGGAGGGCGGCGGCATGACTGCGGGCCCCAGCAGGCAGCCCTCTGATTTTGGTCACGCTGGTGCAAGCCCACCCAG
>NW_009217821.1:16257-28713 GCF_000690835.1 Fulmarus glacialis
GGCCAGTGGGTTGGTGGGAGCCCAGCCTCGGCTGCCTGTGTGAATCCCCTGTACGTTGCGCTAAAAGCGTATCTTGTCAGGAAACTTATAGCAAGCCGTGGGAGAATTTGGCACTAGGTACTGGAGTGGAAAATATTAACAGCCTGTAAGAAAGTCTGGCTTGTGCTGCTGCGGAGAAATCGGCAACTGGCGGGGGTACAATTAGTGTAGGAAACTCCTGAGTTCCTCTGCAAGAGGGCTGCGCTCATACTGTGCATCAGGATGGGAGTTATTGCAAAATAACGTAAGAAGCTTTTGTGATCACCCAGAGACTCTGGCTAGAGCCAAGTTACAAAAGAGCACTACAGTAACTTTTTCTTTGGTCCAAAAAAGTCACATTAAAAAACCCCAAAGTAAACGAGGAAAAAAAAAAAAAGGGAAGGCAAGCTCAACTCCATAAAGATGGCACTGTTAGAAAACTGTGTTAGAAAACTGGCACTGAAATGGTCATGCTAAATGTCAAACGCTGCTCCTCTCCCACCCCTGCCCTGCTCAGCGAGTGCAGAGGGCAGCGTTTCAGAGCTGTTTGGCTTTGGCCTAATTCTGCTCCTACTGAAGTCATGTGAAATCTTATGAGGATTTTTTGAAGGGGAAGTTACACCAACACAGCATGTTTTTAAAGAATCCCACTCAGAATCATATGGACCATAAACCACCCATTAAAACGTTTATGGCAACGGTATGCACTCAGCTCAGTGCAACAGTGACTGTGGCACTGTTAAATGTCCTGTCTGGCTGCGTTTGCGCCAGGACTCTGATCTAGCAGCTTGGCTGGATGCGGCCATGGCCGTAAAACACCTTCTCTCCCCAGCTATGTCCCCTGCCTCTGCGGGAGGTTGCTTCCACAATGGTTGTGCCAAGAGAAAGGGCCTTGTCTTTGCCCCTTCTCCATGCACAGAGGTAAAAGGAAGGTTATGGCATTTTCCATTAATGCACCGGGCTGTGAGCTGCCATGGGTGAGAAACATGTGCCCTGTTGGGTCCTCGGTGGCTGGTGACCTTTGGTGGGGCGTACGTCTGACAGTGATGGCAACTGCTTCAGCTGCATCCAGTCCAAAAATAACTGTGATCATTTTTTTCCTATGGCGCTGTACTGAGGAAGAACTTACTGCTGTTGCTGTTCAGGTCTGACCACCATCAGCAGGCTGCTTCTAGAAGAGGAAGAAATGCACGGTCAGATATTTGGACTTTCTGAAAAACAATAATCTGACCTAGAAACTCCAGGTTTGGCTTATTCTTTTCTCCCTCCAAGGCCAAATGCTATCAATGCATACAAAATGTAGAAGTCAAATATTTGAGTTATTTGCCTCTTTTCATTCTATTACACATCTATTGCGGTTACTAAAGTTTTTGCTGGTTGTGGATGACTTTGTAAACGTGAAAGTGTTAATTTATGGATGATTCGAGACAAGAAGAGTTTTTAAAGTTCTCTTGTGATCCAGTGGTTTATGAGTGCTTCAGAAATGCCTTCAAAGCACATACTGCATATGAATGCCAATCTATAATCTCTTTCTGCTAATGTGAAAACATCATTTTCACATATTGTTATAGAAGTGGCCCTCAAAAAAGAGTCCCAGTCCAGAACTTTATTAAAAAAACCTTCAGGTTCTATGTAGACTGTTGATGCAAAATGACATTATGATGTTGCATTAAAGATGTAAAATATACTTGAAAATTAGAAAATGTTAGTGCTAAAGTTAAAGGTAAAAGCCAACAACCCAAAACTGTTAACAGGAAAGTTGGGAAGTTGATTTAAAAAAACTGTTTGGCGATAGTGGGTCCCTCACTACAAGAAGGACATTGAGGTGCTGGAGCGTGTCCAGAGAAGGGCAACGAAGCTGCTGAAGGGTCTGGAGCACAAGTCTTACGAGGAGCAGCTGAGGGAACTGGGGCTGTTTAGCCTGGAGAAGAGGAGGCTGAGGGGAGACCTCATCGCGCTCTACAACTACCTGAAAGGAGGTTGTAGCGAGGTGGGGGTCGGTCTCTTCTGCCAAGTAACTAGCGACAGGATGAGAGGAAATGGCCTCAAGTTGCACCAAGGGAGGTTTAGATTGGACATTAGGAAAAATTTTTTACTGAAAGAGTGGTCAGGTCTTGGAAGAGGCTGCCCAGGGAAGTGGTGGAGTCACCATCATTGGAAGTATTTAAAAGACGTGTAGATGAGGCTCTTAGGGACATGGTTTAGTGGGCATGGTAGTGTTGGGTTGACGGTTGGACTCGATGATCTTAGAGGTCTTTTCCAACCTTAATGATTCTATTCTATTCTATTCTATTCTATTCTAGTCACTTGGTGTGCTAACATGAACTTTAACAGTATTTGCAATTCTAGCCTAATTAAGATTTTGTTAAGTAATGCCAGTAGGCATTGAGCCAATAAGTTCATTTATCTAAGTGGAACACTGCAATTATCCAATGTAAGTTACACTCTCGTAACTTCAAGAAAAGAGTCTGAGGGAAAAAGCCAAACCTGGAGTGCTGCTGTACCTCAGTGACTACTGACTGCTAAGCCAGATACTTACGGATCTTTTGCCTTTCCCTGGAGTCTGGAGCATATATCTATTGAAGTTCAAGAATTAGGTGGGGCATCAAGATGTACAGGTACTTCTGTGCTCTCTCTCATTTTGTGTGCGAGGTATCCCTGAGAGTCGAACCTACAGAGAAGTGTCATGGCCTGGATGATACCCACCCCAGAGCCTCCACAGCTTGTGGTTGATTCCTCTTGAAAATGAAGTTGTAGATAGATACTCATTTTGCAAACATCTGTGTAGTGAATACGTTACGGGCTTCCCAGCTGCTTGGGAGGCTGCCTACCAGCTGTGAGCTCTCACTTTCGCAGTCCTGCCTGGAGAAGCCAATCTGTGAACGCATCCCAGTCAGCCCCAGTGCAGACTCAGCAAGGTCAGCTCAAACTGTCTTCATCAGCAGATTAAACTAATCTGCCTAATTCTGTGCTGAAACAAATGAGAACTGCTCATAGATTCCTGACCACCGGGTTGGCTGTGGGGTTGGTCACCGCTGGAAGAATAGAGGCAGCAAGCAGCTAGGGAGCATTAATGTCGTGTCACTGACGTTGATAAACTGGGTGTATACCCACAGCCTAAGAAATCTCTGTATGACAGCTGGTATGTAGTAGTGACTCTCAGGTCTCTGAGTATACAGAGTTTACTGTGGATTATGCCATTTGCCTCTGCTGCCTGCCCCTGTGCAATCCCCCTGCCCCATATATCAGGAGAGTTTTCGGGGTCAGGAACAGATCCAGAGCTTCCTCCCTGCTCTCCTGCTGACAAATGTACAGGTTAAGTAACGCAAATACATATTCTTCACCAGACACTATTCTTCACTCACGCAGAGACTACAGATCATGGAAGTGAAAAGGCAATCTCCATTACTATTACCGATGAAGAAAATTTATGGATAAGGGTCAGATTGCATTTTATTAATTCTGAATGATCCAAGGACCTGTCTGAATGTACTATCAAATTCTCACACTTTTTTATCACATGTTTTTGCACATTCAAGAAGATTTTAATTAACTGGTTTGGTCCAGTCTACAAGACTGTCACGATCCAGGAATAACTCACACATATGACTAGCTGAATACATGTGAATAGTCTACTTGAATGTAAACGGAGTATTTAACTTCTGTGCCCAATCCTTTCCAAAGTGGTGCTTACATTTGTTTTCATTCTAGCAATTATGGACTAACAGATCAACTACTAGTTTGGAGATTAAATCCTAGGAATAACGATAAAGTTTAGTCATGATAGAATACAATGGGAGAAAGATTGTTTCTTTCAACAAAATTCACTGAACACCTGAAAATCAATACTAATTTAGACTTGAGGGGTGCAGGGTGGTAGAAGACAACCCTTGCAAAGAGTGACCATGAGTTGATAGAATTTAAATTAAATGGCAGGATAAGTGAAGGTTCAGAGGTCCAGTTCAAAAAGACAAACTCTGATAAATGTAGTTTTTGAAATGAGTTGGGCTGAGAAACTATGGATTTAAATACAGAAGAAATTTAGAATTTAATCCACATTTCAAAATCTGTTAAGAATTTGTATCTCAGCGAAAGGGGAAATATTATCTGACAAAAAAAATGTGCCCAAACTACCTGCACAGTAGAAATAAGCACAAAGCCTAAGAGTAATGAAAGAGAGGAGTGAACAGCAATGAAAACTATGTCTTAAAGGTCAGGAGTTGTATTGATAAAACAAGAATTGCTAGTAGTAAAGTTATGGTATGCTTTGCAAAGACTATTAAAACAAATAAGTTTTTTTTTACCCAGGCTTGTAAATAGGAAGAGACTAAGGAAAGACAAAACAGAGTTACTCTACAGTAGGATGGGATAGAGACGAAAAATAGTGTAAGGCCCCAAAAGGAGGATAAAAAATTTGCCTTTTGCCATTAACATAGTAATATTTAATATGGAAAGCAAAGGTAAGTCAGCTAATAGGAACACAGGTAATGGAAATGGAAGTGGAGATTATCACATGGAAGGTAACAAGGCTTGAAGAGTTTAGCCTGTTCAAGTCTTCGGGTACCAGATAACTTCCACTCCAGTACTCTGAAGAAATTGTATCTGATTTTTCATGTGTTGTGGCAGAAACAGCTGCCAAGTCAGGAGAGTGTGAAAGGAGAATAACTATGTATGTATATACACAGAAGTATATACACATATCTATTTACATACATATTTGCAATATACTTATATATTTAAGAGTAGGAAAAAGAGTATCTGGACAACTATAAGCCTATTTGTCTAGCATCAGTTGTGAATCAGGCTTTAAAGCAAAGTTTGTAGAAACCAGTAAAGATGCTGGATAAAGAGAAAACGAGATAGAATGCAACTTGAGTTTACAAAAGACAGATTATGCCAGACTAAACTAATAGCTTGCTTTCATAAAATAGCTGGTCTCCCAAGCACAGGAAAAGTGGTATATCCAATCTATCGGGACTGATATGTAGTACTGCAGTAAGTAGCTAATGCTTCATTAAAATCTTTGAATCATTTTTTCAGCTGGAGAAAGGAAGATAAACAAAAAAACACTAGATTAACACAACTGAGTAAGGAATTTAATACAACAGAGACACAAAGGAGGGGTAGAAGTTGAGAGAAATTATTAATTGAGTTCCTCTACAAGTGTTGGGTTGATTTGATTAGATAATTTTGATAAAAAATGTTGCAATGAAACTTGTTGATGGAAAAAAAAAGAACGGCATAAATATCTTACAGCCAGAACTAGATCTTGAGGTCTTATGTAGTGGGGATGGAATAAAGCTGAACACTAGGAAATGCATGATCATATAGGGTGTTCTAGCTGCCACCTGGAAATGACTGTGGATGGCAAGCCACCTATATGAGGAGTTCATGGAGAAGGCAAATCTGGCCTTAATACGTAGTACGGGAGGTATTTGCCACAGGAATAATGAAAGATTTATGCCACTGCAGAGGCCCTGGGGAATCTGCCTCGAGTACCTTGCACTCTCCTGGTAAAATTCTGGTCTCCTCTATTCAGGAAAGAACTAACTCAAACTGGAGGAGGTGCTTAGGCAAACTGAGACTCAATCTTAAAAGAGTAAAAGACAATTGCCTGTTTCACTTAGAGAAATGAAAGCCCAGAAGAAAGATTTGTCTTATCAAGCCATCACATCAGGAAGCCTAATGGCAGGGAGAAAAAGGAACTGCTTAAACCAACACACAATGTTAGCACACAGGCAGATGATATAACTGACCATGACTAAGTGCTTCAAGGAGGACAAAGAAATGTAAGCACAGGGAGGCTTGTAAGTATTAATAAGCAGAGGCACCTGAACTTGCTGTTCTATTGAACAGTTGAGTCTGGTGGGACTGGCTGGAGGAGTGCAGTGTACGGAAGCATCCAGCAGCTTTTCAAAGGATGCCCTACAGTCCCAACATCTTTTGAAAAAAAGGTTTGATATCTTTCCTGTCTGACAGTCTTTGCTTTGAGGAAGCTCTTTTTATTCCTTTGGCCAAAGTCATTTGGCCATTTCTGGTTACGTGGAAGAAATAAGTGATAATGTAAAATTCGCCACTTCATTAGAAAAAGAAAAGAAGTAGACCTAGGTGTGATTCGGTAGATAAGACCTAGATGGAGAAATTCCTGCTTTTTTTTTTTGTTTGTTTTCATTTAAGATGTAAATATTTTAAGTAGGTGGTTTTGATTTATTTACATTTTTTAATTAAAAGAAAATTACAGATAAAAATGCTATAGCAATCATCTTCTACAAAAGCAAAATATTGCAATGTAATTAAAAGGACTCCTCAAATTATAATTAGATTTGAAATTTAATTATGACTAGAATACTTCATCCCTATACACAACCGACACCTTATTGATACATAACCTTTATTGTAATTTTATTACATTTCTGCTGAGATCTTAATCTATGGACTAAATAAGATCATCAGATTTCTGTGAAGGCTTAGATTTAGGTGAAGAAAGCAACACAATATTTCTTCTATATATTATAGTGTAGTTCTTCATTTGCCTATTTCTGTTGGATCAAATGCCTTGTTCTTTACTTAGGCTCAGCTCCTCCAGACAAAGACAACTGGACCCTGGTGTTCAGTAACTGCAATACTTTGCCTTCAGCTATAAACTGAAGGTAAAAAAAAAAGGAACAAATGCCAGCTGATAAGAAACTGGTTTAGTTCCTTTTCCACCTAACCTCTTACCATTTGGTTTGCTGCCTCCTGTGGCTAAACCTCATTGTGGCAATGTGTCCGCATCTGCTCCACATACATTTTTCTTGCTCAAATTCTTTCAAATCCCTAGACACTTTCTGTAATCATCTCCATATATGAGATCTTCTATTCATTGTCAAATGTATCTTCTGCTGGGAAGAGCAATGCAAGCTGTTGAGTAGGGCTCTCTCAGGTGTTTTTTAATTGTATTCTAATTTTACTCAGAATTTTATCCATGTTAAAAATTATTCTTCTGTTAGCAATTAAAGCAGAAACAAGGGCCTTGGCAATCAATCAGGTGTCCGGTTAGGACAATGGAAAACACAGCATGCAAGAATGTCTCTTCTCACAAGTAAAACAGTCAGACTGAGGATCCCTGGATCTCAGTAGCTCCAGAAGGAAAAAAAGCTGTTCAGTGGAAGAGATTGTAGTCCTAGTGCATGTCTCTAGCTCTTCCCTAACAACTTACAATTTGTTTTAACATCCTTTTCTATCAGCTTTTGAGTTGACATTTAGTTTATTTTTATAGAAGAGTATGTTTGTTTTAATAGAAAGTATTGTAAGTGCCTATTAAATAACATTCAGCTATGAATTTTGGAGTAAATACAGGTGCATATTCATTAGTGAACTACTGAAATAAAAATGCGTCTGCAAAACATGAAGTAGAATAGGGCTGATAGGCTGAAACTTATAAGCCTTTCTCCCTCAGTTAAATTTAGTACAGATTAACAGTACCCAGACACAGAAACCACAGCTGGCCATCTGGTTAGGTCGTGAGTTATATCGTGTTCATCGGGTGGTACCTTGGAGCTTGTCCTTGCGTAGTCAGATACAGCTATGCTGAGTCTGGAAGGGTAGCCAAGGTTATGGAGACATCCAAGCATGGACCTCAGTTTCGATAAGCACATGCATGGGAGCTACCTGCAGGGTATAACTCTTAGTCATTTGCTTGTGCAAAAATGTGTGCCACTATCTCTACATTAGTCACTGTCTGAATTAAGTTTAGTGAGAAAAGACTTCAGCATGTCAAGTGGTAACTATTCAATTATATCATCTCTCAATTTAAAGTAAAAGGTATCACTAGCTTTCTACTGTTATTCCCAGATGTTAGCATTTCTTATGACTGCCGCAGACAACACTGACAACTCAGTCAACCTAGGACTTATGTGACATTAAATATAATATAAAATTGTTAATATGATCCACAAGTTGATGCTGTAATAATGTAGAAATAATTTCTTGCCAGCTAGTCAGCGATTTTATTTTTTATTGCCTGGGTTTTTAGCATTTTATTCATCAAATATATCTAATAATTTCTATTTATTTCTATGTATCTCTCATATTCAGATATGGGAAGATGACTTTTCAATAACATCTGGACAATGTTCAACTGTTTTGAGTAACACCATAAGGAGTTTCTGTTATAGCACTATTATTCCATGTTTCCTATTTAGGCTAAACAATTAGCAATAAATATTAATTTTATTTTCTTTTTGCCCAATCATATGGATGCAAGGCTGAAATATAGGTGAAATATAGCTGTTCTCAACAGTAGATCTGAAAGCATTTTACGTAGATGGGTTATATTTTTGTTATCCATTTACAAACTGGGGAACATAAGACAAAGACCACCACCTGGCAGGTCCATGGTAGAGTAGGAAGAAGTCCTATTGACTTCTAGGCACAGCCTGAGTGCTCAGGACCAGCACTCTCTTGGGATATTATTGCAATCTTCTGCTTAGGAACTATGGTAACAACCGCACTGGTAGTGATAATAGCTCTATTCCAGTATATTTGGGGCAATTACCACTTGGAAAAAAACCCCAGCTTCATATGTAGTTGTACAAAGAAACTTGTTAAGAAAGTTATTAAGCCTGAGTAGAAAGAAATCACAGGAGAGTTGGCTAAAGAGCCATTAGGTCTTGCAGTGAACCCTCTATGGGCTGCTGCAGAATGATTCCCAGGAATACACTCTCCATTACTGTACTTTGTCTAGGACCAAGCAATGACTCTGCACCCTTTGAAAAACTCTTCAGTTGTCTAATAAATTTGCCTCACTGACATAAAAGAAAAATTGGTCCTTTCTCTTCCTTCATCTTTTTTGCCTCGTGGTGGGTGTGCATCAGTATGAGATCCTGGGTGAGACCTGAGGTTCCCATACCTTCAGCTCCGTCCATTTGTTTGCTCCATGTTCAAGACCACCATCCCTCCGTGGAAATAACCTATCTTGAATACGAGGGGCAACAGAAGGAGCATCTGGGGTATGATTTTAGAAAGAGTCTCATTTAAAGACTGGCAACTTGCCCCTCTGAGGCGAAAGTGAAAACATTGGGCCTGAGCTTCTTTCATGTTACATTTTAGAAGAATTATGGGATTTAAAAAACATAGAACCACATTGTTCCAGTTATCTGATGGAAAGGTGTCTAAATTTACTGTTGTTATAAAGCTGACACAAATTAATTAATTTCAGTTTTAATGTCTCCATTATATCAGAGTGAAGTAGGTTATCGGGTTTTTAATTGGCTTTAAAATAAATTCCAGTTGTTTTAAATCGTCAACGTGTCATTCAAGTTTAGATACTGATGTAAAAGGCCTTGTATACCTTTTATGTAAGGACTTCAAGGTTCCAAGATGGTTACAGAGTGTAATTCATGGGTATGCATGCTAATCTCTTCACACTTGGATTAGTTTGTCTGGCCATCTCAAATTCTCATTAATATCTTTCTCTCAAGTAATCCGGAAAGCAGAAGCAATGCAAATGTATTTTGGGTGACCAACCACAATAAATATCAAATAGCAAACAGTAAACTTTTTGGAGCACCAAAAAGCCCCCAGAACATAGACTGAAATATCTTTTTTCACAACCCATTCATCAGACAAGATCAAATAACAAACGCATTAATGAAAAATCAGTCGATGGCAATTTGCAAACAGAAGAAAGGGTGATATTTACCAGATATATTATTTGCAATAGAGAGTTCTCCCTGCTCCACACAGGAAACATGTTGCTCTGTCCACTTAGCTTGATTAGACTCAAGGGCTGCATCTAAACTGTTAAATAAAACAGGTCATGATGCTAATAGGAAATAGTCCTTCCACATGCTACCCCATGAGGGGTAGTACCTAGGTATCGAATGGGACATCCTAGTGGGCCAAAGCTGTGGCAGGGCGCGTGCTAACGGCAGAGCACGTTGCCTGCTGATGTTTTGAACACGCTTTTGCCCTGTTTTATTTCCTAGCAGAGGTGCAGCCTTCAAGACCTAGGAGCCGTTAATTTCTGATTAGCAAACTGTTCCTAATCACAAGCAGTTAATGAGGGAAGAGGAATTTACTCCTTTTCAACCCAGCCAGTGTCACCCAGTTAATCTTGCATTCCTCCCTTCCCATATGAAAAACATTTTTTTTGAATAAGGAGAAAGAGTTGATGGTTTAATGTCCTATTTTGCCTTCTACATTCCTGTTGTATCTGGTAACACCTGTATACTTAGCTTTACCTTGCCTTTTGTAAAAATGCTCATGAAAATGTCCCTTCAGCCATCTGTACTGCAGTGGAGAAACGCAGTCCACAAAAATAGTGGCCTCATTGCTCTCAGCCCACTTTCTAGCCAGTGTGCTAGCCATTGGGAACATTGCCCTGTGTTTCTTTAAATACCTTCTGTAAGCTCTTCTCAAACCTGTTGCTGGATCTTTATTATAATATCTACTTTCTAATTTGAGATAACCGACCATTTGAAATGATGCTATAGTAACCCTGTTGTACTGCCCTAATTATAACCTATTTGTGTTTTCTCTGTTTTCTCTCAATTGCTCAAAAATTAATGAGCGTTCCTTTCAAAGATAATGCATTGACGCTATTTTAGTGATGTTTTGGCCTGCTACATTGCTTTTTTCAAGGTAACCTTGATATTGTTATAGACATACATTATAATTTTTTATGCTGGAACCATCTATATTGATTTGACTGTGGCCTTTGATCCAATAAATCACAACATATTGCTATCTAAGTTTCCCTCAATTTGGCTAAGTTTAACTACAGTAGAATGGTTCTCTGGCTACATTAGAGAGCAAACACGAGTCATTTTGCTTAATGGTGTTGAATCTGAGGTGAAAATGTTACATGCGAAGTTACCTCAGGAGCTAATTAGAGGGCTTTTACTTTTGCAGTTTTTATTAATGACCTGTCGACGCTGTATAGTTCATGAAATATTCTGTACATCTACATGCTGATGATGTGACCTTGTACACAGAAAGAGCACAGATAAGGTATCAGACCTTGACTGTTCTAACTCAGAATTTATGGAGTGATTTTCACAATTTAAAGATACAGTTTTCTGCAGAAATAAATTGGCTTAGAATCTTAGAAAAATATAAACCATGTAATTAGAGGGGTTTTCTCTTATACTACAAACAGACCTAATAAGATTTTCCTCACCTCAGAAAATAAATCAACCACTGAAAAAGCCAAAGCTACCTTTTTCACTTCCTCGAATGAAATATTGTTTGAGCTGGAAAGATCTAGATCTCAGTGTTTCTAAAGACTGGGGTCCTTGAGATCTAGGAACATCTCTCAGCCTACTACATGGATGGTAGTTACTACACAATAAATATCTAAGTGCAAAAATTACTAAAACTCAGGAGTGCGGGGCCCAGGCTTATTTATTTCTCAGGCTTCAAAATGTTCGAATCACTTAATTTTGTGTCCAGTTGCTACTTGGGACAGGAACTGTAATATGGGAACTGCAAAAGAAAGAAACCAGTGCCATGTTACACATGAACCTGTAAAAACAACCCATGTCCTGCTGATTGTGGGTTTGACTGTGCAGTACGAGAGTCTCTGATGGTTTCTGTACTGAGTCTCTACCCTTATGAGACCCCCTTTCTTGTCTCATTATTTGAACAGAGCACAAACGAGATGACCAGATCATATCCATGCTCACTGGTTCAGTCAGAAAGTGCTACACAGACTGGCCAAGGTGTAGGCTTTCAGCATGGGCCTAGGTACCAGTGATGAGCAGCATGATAAAGGTAATATTGGTTCAAATTCAGCTCCAAAATATAATGCTGTCACCATAATAGCCTACATAGCCTCAGTTGGGCAGAACCCATCTGTGCCTTAGATCAGAATTTGTTTCATGGCATTTTGGAGACATCCAGTGAGAATGCAATTTACCTATTTTGACATCAGTAGATATTTCGCTGTTGACTTTAAAGTGTCAATCCACTTGCTTAAATGTAGCCATTTAGTGCCATTTTAGATATTCTAGGTTATCCTGTTAGACCTCCACCTGCATTTGCAGAGGCAGGTGGATCTCCTGTGTCATACCCTTCCCTACGACGTCTTCAATAAGCCAGCACATCTCAAACAGCTGTGGCGGCAGTGGGTTAGCCCAACGACAACAATCTGTTATGAGAGGACCAAAAAGCCAAACTGCATATTGAAGTGGGTAAGAGGGAATAGTAAAGGGGATCGCTATACCTTGTAGCCTTCCTGATCAATGCTTTTCAAGTTGTAACGCCTATTTTTCTTGTTGCATAAGTTATATTAGCCAAAGGTCAGCTATGAATCAGCCCTGAATTTGGCTCTGTTTGCAATTGTAGCATCAGTTGACCATGATCTAGAAAAAAGCCAAGCACACGCTTGCAAAGTTGTTTTCAAACCAGCCATATTTTAGGGTAGTGGCAGGGTTATCAGTATTTTGTTATTCTCTT
>NW_009217821.1:28744-41596 GCF_000690835.1 Fulmarus glacialis
AATGCCAATGATTTAGCTTGTCTTTTTGCGATGTTTGCTTCATTATTGTTTTTAGACAGTAACGTTGGAAAAAGGTCCTCAAAAACAAAACCCATAGTCTTTCATTCTTGGCCTAAACTATACGTACTATTGCAAAGAACTATTAACCAATTATGTAGGTATGTAAGGATCACATACTCCCTGTGTTTGAGAATGATGCTTGGAGCTTCTAAGCTTGTTTTGTGAAACTCAGTGGAAGCTGGATCATTCTTTAAATCTGCTGATGATCTTATTCATGAGCAAATCACTTAACCATGGCAGGCTGATTCCTCTCCTCTTTCTTTCTTCCTGTTTTCCTTTCCCCTACTCCTCTATTTTTTCAGAGGGTTAAATGCTTGCTTCACTAGATTGCAGAGAGAATTAATTATTTTGTTGCTGAGATGGTTTGAAATTGAACATGTGTGTGTTTTTCCTTAGGCATTCAGAACCTCTGGTTGCATTTCGGGCTAAACAATTTAGGAGAGTACGTGTTTTAATAATACTTTTCAGTTGGACTTGTATTCCAAAGACACTTTAGCGATTCTGAGAATTGTATTTGATAGCTGCTTGTACAAGCCTGTATTTCTGATGGAGGGAATTCTTTATTTAAAAATGAATATACCAATTCATATCTTCTCCAGCTCATCAAGGGATGAATCATTAACTTTCTCATCTCTCCCTGGCCACTTGGTTTATGTATAAAGATATACTGCTTTATACCACTGCATCCCAGGATTCGTGCTGCAGGCAGTTTTGAGGCTTAAACAGACAGAGAGAGAGATACACCCTGGAAGGTAGCACTTATGGAATGGGAGAATGGAAGCCTAATGACTATCTCTTCTTCATTGACAAAAAAAGCTCATCCTCTAATATTTTCAAATTATTCTGCAGCTCTTGTTGAGACATGTCCTCAACTTCTGCCTGCGTCCTCTCCAGTATCACAAGTGAAAGAATATACTTTTATTTATTGTCATGATCTTGGCCACACAATCCTGTGTGACTTTGGGACTGCAACTCAGTCCCAAACAATGGGAACTCCAATACAAAAAAAAGTTTTAAAAAGTTTTGTTTATTCCAGGAAAGTGTTACCTTGTCACATTGGCAGTACCAATTCTCAAGAGCTTTAGAGGGTGAAAAACACTTCTTCAGTTTCTCTTTCCCAGAGCTGCTGCTACAAACAAGAGAAAAAAAAGGTGGGCAGGGGAAGAAGAGGAGAAAGTATATTGAGGACATGGTTTAGGTACTGAAGAAGAAGAGGGAGGGAAAAAACCTGCAAGAAAAGAGAGAGCAAGATGTAAATGTGGAAGTCAATTACATGGTCAAAATGACTTTGAGTGGAGAGAGAAACACTCGACCTCTGAACAATGTGATCATGTGTTATCAGCTCTTGAGAAGCACGCTACAGCAGGGAGATGTCATAAGAACAGAGGCAGTTCAGTCCACTTCAGGAACAGTGCATCCGGCTGTTCACATAACAACATTGTCTTTATGTAGTGCTGCTTCTTGTAGTTACTCAATCCATGGTAGTAAATCCTAGAAGCTCTGTTCTGGACAAAACCTCTAAATGCTACATGGATGTATGAAAAAAACAGTTTTTGCTCCAAACACAGTTCAATGTGTAAAGCTCCAGACACATGATTAAGTTGCATTGGTCTAACAAGTTGCCACAATGACTCGCTGCAGGCATACTCTTAGCTGTCGTAATGTAAACTTGTGTTCTTAAACCCATTTCACTGAGGTTTAAGTTCGTGCATTTTAACTTGCATGTGCTGTGGCTTAAAACTATGCAAATTACTACTTTGGCTCAGCTAACACGTGGTACTCATTAAGCTGTGGCAATTTGATTATACATCTGAGCCCAAGACAAGAGACAACATATGGCTGCAGACATAACTGAGGGTATTTCAAGGAAACCAAGGGACAATATAGGTCAGCATGGTAGACGGTGGTCTCGGCACACTGTGAGTTTAACCATTGTCAAGTTTTTCCAGATTTCTGGAGAAGGAATGTTTTAAGGAGACGTTTGAAGAACACTGAAATGATACTTATTTATGACCATGAAAACCTTTTGTTTTGAAGACTGTGACGAAAACCTGTGGGACAAACCATGAAAGCATTTGTTTGAAATTTTAATAGGCCAGACAGGAGTAAACAACTCATTAATGAAGAAAAGCTGATAGGAAGTGTGAGTGAGATCAGCTATGAGGTTCCTTTAAAATAACAAGTAGTTTTGTATTTGATGTAAACAACAGAAGAAAATGAAAAGAGGGAGTGAAATGGTTAAAAGAAACAGGCTAGAAAATAATTTTTGCCAGGCATATTCTTAATGGACATGAGGATGATTGCTTTTGTCAAGGCCAGAGAAAAGAATGTTGCAGTAATCAAGATGTGCAGTGATTAGTGGATGGGAAGAGCTATATATTAGAGCTGTTATGCAGAAAGAATCTACTAGATAGAGACATAGCCTGAAGGGGTGGTTGTAGAGAGATATTCAGCTCTAGGATGAAACTGTCTAATAAAAGTTTAAGTTTACAGGTAAAGTATAGGTTTGTATTTATGCTGGCTGTCCTAACAATGCTAATAAATCTTAGTTTAATATGCAACAGATATTTTTTCCTGCTCAAACCTGAGCTTTGCCCCTGAGGTTTACCAAAAATAGAGTATGTGAAAGTCTATTTCTTTATTTTTTGCTTGCTTCCTTTGTCTTTTTATAAACATCTGTTTCTCCTTTTATCATAAATTACAAGGAACTTTTCTTTGTTACTGCCCTTTAATTTGATACCAGTCGTATTGTGTTAATCACGTGATGTGCATAGCAATGAGAACTACCTTAAGTGTAAACCTCCTAGCTTAGGTGAGCTCAGGGTCACCCGTAGGTAGACGTAACATGTACAAGAGCTTTGGACTCATGCTTGCAGGGCATCTCCTCCCATCAAGCTGCTGTGTCGCAGGTCTGGCAGGATGCACAGGGCATGCCACGTACCAGTTGGTGCGTGATAAATGCAGTCAGATCATGATAACTACAGGCACGTACAGCCTGAGTGCTGCAGTCACCACTTATCTGTTGCCCCCAACTTGTTATTGCCTGCATCAGCATTTAAAATAGTAGTACACTGATTCTTTCAGGTGAGAGCGTGGGTCTGGGGTGGGGAGATTTTGGGAGGAAGAGGTGTGAGACAGAGAGAAAGGAAAGTGGACCTGGTGGAGGGAACTGTGGAAGTGGCAGGAAGAGTGAGGAGGGGTGGGGAAACCTAAGGGTTTGAGTGCGGCACCAGTTTGTAGTGAGAGGAGATGGGCCCCACGTGGGGGAGCCAGGTCAAAGATGGGCCTTAGTTGGCTGCCAGATGAGAGAAAAGGAAACTAAAGCATTTTTAAAGAAACAGATTTCTGCACTAAAACTAAATTAGGGTCCTGATGGAGCTGGTGAGGGAGGGATGTACAAGCTGCGCCAGGACTGGGGCAGCAGAGCGTGCTGTTGGGGTTTCACAGCTCTCGAGATCCATGACCAAAAGTCAGCCACGTGGAGATTTTTGATACAGCTCTCAGCACTTTTTGCTCTCAAGTTCTTTAGTGTGGATATTCACATAGGTGCTTTTGCAAATGTGTCTTGATTTCATTTATAGCTCTTTGGAAGAAATCGTGTGGGGAGGCTCACACAGCATGCAGAGAGTGAAAGTCAGTGGCGATCCCCTTCCTGTGAAGCTCAGCAATACTCACAAGGACAAGCCATGCCTCTCAGTTTGTTGTGCTAGTCACATATGAGGGGACTGTTATTAAACATTCAGGCCTTAACCTGCCCTGACTCCAGGAGCCAGGAACATGCAGAAATCTTTCGTAGCAGGGCAGTTTGGACAGGATCGGTTTTAGGTAGCGCTGCCGACAAGCTCATCTTCTTAGAACTGCAATAAAAGCACTAGTGTGGCCAGGGCAGGAACTCATTTCAGCACAAACATGGAAGTGCCATGCAACATTCAACACTACTGAATTCTATGAAAATGTGAATTATAAAGAACATCCTAAAATTGCACAATTAAATGAAGCAAAGGTTTAGTTCTCTAGAATTTTATCGCTAACAACGGAGGCCTAGAACTGATTATCATACTCAATATGGATTAATTTGCATGAGTCAGACAAGCAGGATTTTAGCTCATGGGGGTGAAAAACAAACTGTAATAACCATAAAAAGGTGTAGGACTGCTTATTTATAGAGATGCATATTAGAAATGCAATAAAAAGTCCCAGTACAAACTCAATAGACAGGCTTCAAACACCAAAAATGGCCAGCTCTAAGTTGTTTCTGAATTATGGCGAGCCCTAAAGACGGCCTAAAACCAATTAACTTTTTTTTTTTTTTACTCTTTTTATGTTTTAAAAATGACCAAAGAGATCTCTTTGAAAATATATTACCCAAAAAAAAACCCTCCTAGAATTAAACCTTTTGTGAGAAGCTTCAGCCTGGAGCAAAATTTAATGGCTGAACTATAAAGCACTGAAAACTTTCATAAGGGGGTTCATAAAGAAACACCAACTGACCCTGAACCCAAGGAGGTCTAGCAAGCTCCACTGTAATAAACACAGGTCCTAGTTAATTTTCACTTAAGGGGTGTATGACATTTGAGTAAGATGTGGTTACTTTATGTTCACTTGCAGCACATATGTCCAATAGATATAAATGACAGAGGGGGATACTGCAGTCGAGAGGCCTACTGTAAGTTACAGCTAGTCCTAAATGAGGTTATAAACTCTGTTAGCCAGGGACTTTGCTTTTTCATGTGTTTGTAAGGTGCCTGGCATGACTGGACAGTGAGACCCTTTTTATCTACATTTCCTACTTCTATGCCTCCTCTAGACTAGCAATAGACAGTGTGGGGTGCATATACAGCTTGTTTCCAGAGCAGTTACATTAAAACATAAGAATGGCTGTTACAGCTGTTTTCACTGCTTTAATGTTCATCCCATGGGAACTGCCCAAATCTAGGCTATATCCTTACCTGATTAATTGATTTAAGTTTAATGTAACATTTAAAAAGAAATTTCCATAATTTGGATTAAATAGAAATAGCTGTATGCTCACTTACTCTCTCTAGAAATACGTGTGTTATCTGTATGGAAATACTCTATTCCGGAATTTCTCTGTGTTTAATACAGACATAAACACATGCAATGTGTGAGGCAGAGAAATCCTTCATTGTTTGTAATCGCTCAGACATTATCCATGCTTTTGTAAGACATTTTCTTACACCTCTTCATCCAGAAGAGAAGCAAAACCTATTATAGGTCATTGCCTCCTCTTGGCCAGCGAGGGATGCTCTTGCACTAACAAGACATCCGTGCAGGGACTTTAGTCTCATCCTCTCCCTTCTTCACCACCCCTCTCTCCTTCACCTCCCTCCTCTCCCCTTCCAACCTCAGCCACTGTTGGCCTTCAGGCTAGATCTCCCAGTACGAGTAAGATAGAGCTTCAAAAAAGATCCAATTTTTCAAGCATCCTACGTTTAATTTTAAATTCCTCATCTTAGCTTTGGTCAGAATTTGTTCCAAAAACAGACAGGAAAGTGAAGGAAAGGCAGATGTTTGTCAAAGCTATATTTAGGAAGCCGTTGCTTAAATGTGAAAATCAGTTATACTTTAACCATGAGTGAGAAGCACAAAAAGCATATTCTTTCCTCTACATGTGTTTGCAGAACACTTCTCTTTTCTTCACCTGCAATAGTGATATGTTCCTTTACGCTCTGCCTCTATTTGGTTATCAGTAATGTATTGTGGGTCTAACAATGGCACCTGTTTTCACAATACTTTGTGGAATAATGCCATCCATCCCCATGGATTCATTGGTTCACGAAGGTATTGGTGAAAGGTGGGATAGATTTACTCAACTTTTCAGCATAATATTCCTATTGTTCACTGCTAGGGCATGCATAACGAATGGCCTTTAGTGTAAACAGCTCAGCCACTGAGCTTAGTGATTACTATGAGGGGTCTGTTTGAGGTGGGTATTTCTAGTTCTTTGATATATGACTCATTAAACCCACTCTATGTAAGTATTGTTTACAGTGCTTGCTGTGCTGGTGGCTTGCATCTGAGTACTTGTATTTAATTTGAAAGGTATTTTGCCTACACTTAGAAGAAGTCTTTAAGTGCCTAAACCACTCTTACATTTTTCATTATAAACCGTCGGCAGAGGAGTGGGAAGGAGCTGGGAGTTTCTTATAACAAAAGAAATGACCTTTTGTCTCTACAGACTTCCCTTTGAACTCACTAACCTCCTGTCAACAGAAAGCAAACAGTAGGATAATAGTCTCTTCTCAATTTCTCCAGCCTTTTGTCCACCCCAAGACGCAAGTGTTGGCCTTGCTCCTCAGTGCTTGCCTTGTTAATAGGAGGCAGAACATGGAAAGATAACTACACAGGACTATCATGGCCTAAGTTTATTACCTATCCTAAGTTCATATTAACTTTTGTGCTTTGACACCTGCACTGAAATGATCTAAATTACAGATTGCCATTTTTTTAATGGGTTGTGATTACACGGGCCCATTGCTTTTACTCAGAACCAAAACTGCTCAGATGATGGGGCTATAACAACAGAAGAATCCATTTAGTTAGTGCCTTGTTGAAATATACTCCTCTGTCTGTGGCGCGACTGCTGTGGAGCAGAGCCCGCACCGTTGATTTCATTCCCTCCAATCAATGGGTAAATGGCACACTTAGTCAGTTTTAAGTGGCACGCTTGTTGTCTATATTTTATTCACAGTGGTTAACAACTATTAATCAATGTCTGCTACAATAAACTCCTGTTAGCTTGGCCTTTACTAGTTTCATGCCGCTACTTGACTACACCTTTAACTTTGCCTTTGCAGTCACTATTTTTATAAGTTTAAAAGGTGGGTCGGTGTCTAGGGTAGTGAGTAAAATAACAAATGAAAGGAAGGTGGAATGGTTGAAGACAAAGACTAGAAATTACACGTTAAGAGTTCTAGTTCAGTTTCTCTCTGTCTTTCACTGCGGCCATGCTACTGGAGATAGATTTGAGCTTGATATACGTACCTTCTGTACCACCTCTTCTGACTGAGTCTGATTTTAAGGCTGGCAGAATGAAGTCCTGGAGGAATCCTCTTGCTCGAGAAATCTTTGCTAGAGACAAAGTTTCTGTAGAAATTCCTGTATCATCCCCTGGCTCAAAGAGTATATCCAGTTACATGAGAAGTGAGACCATCCTTGCATGTTCTGAGATACAGTTCCTGGAACAAGCCCATCTTCTTCACTTGCAGCAGAGAGCCAACTTCTCTACCTTGGACTGAGACCAGGTCTCTGTCCCCTCTTTTCTCTTCTACACATGCGTCCTCCCACTGTTTATGTGCATGCATGATTTGGGGTCATTGAGCTGGAGGTATTTTCAGAGCGTGGATGAGAGGAAAATTTTATCTGACACATTACATTGTTCTATCAGTCTCTCAAACAGGACAGATACTTCTTGCAAGTGTTGTAGAACATTTATAATCACTGCATAGAAGGAGTGTCTTAGGTTGAAAATATTTAGTGTTTTGTATTCCTCAATACGTCATAGATTTTAGCAAGCTTGACTATTCCTTGACTGATATGTTTGTTTCCTAGACAGACCATTTATGAGTTCTTCTTTATGTTGCTCATATTAAATGAACATATTTGTATCTTTATGATAGTTTCCTCTCTTCCCCCCAAATTTTATTTTCTCCCCTGAAACTTTTGATTAACTTTTGAAGTTCCATATAGGAGTTAGATATTATTAATACTATTTTTATATACCAGTAGAAGCACTTTTATTGTTATGATTTACCGTTACAACTGTACACAAAAGCTCCTGTTCAGGTAATTTGGGAATAACCTGTTGAAACCTTGGCTAATAACTCCAATACATCTGACAAATTTGTCAGCATAGATTAATTGTTGTTCGGCAGAATTGTTAGCCGTACAGAGCACACCGTTTGAGGGAACATTCAGAAGATAAAGCCAGGAGGGAGAACCTAGTCCCAAAACAAGTTTATGGTTTCCTGCCTCAAACCCTGCAAACTTCTGAAGCCCTTTTGTAAGTTAAATCTTACATATCATTGCTAACTTATGTTGCTTACATTTCTGCTGAAGTTAATGTACGCTGACATTCTTACAAAGGCAGTACTTCTTAACAGGAGTGAATGATTTTTTACACAGCATGTCCTGCATATGAGCCACAAACAGGACATTGTTTGTGTGAGTGTGTGTTTGAGACCTGTCACCTGTGAGTGAGCATGCCAGTGGTCGCTGGGCTATCCTCATTTATTCATCATTAATGCTGGAGTTTTTCTTTTTTACTACATCACCTGTGCTGGGACTTTCCAGTGTCCTGAGTTAATACAGTGTGGATAAAACTGTACGAGGCAGGTTTCCAGGTTGCTTCATCACTATAGAGTAGTACTTAGTATTTTTATAGCCGGAAATATTTGGAACAGGTCAAACAACATTTTTTTCATTGGAGTACACCTAAACACGTGGAAATTCAAAGGCTTCCCAGGAGTGAACTGTAAATTCTAATGAAGCCCAGGTAAGATCCTGGCTTGGATGTCTTTCCGGGATTTGGATTTTTGTTCTTCTTTTAATCTTGCACATCTGTGCTGTGTTTCTCACCAGTCTGCCTCCGAGTCAGGACTCCCAGGCTTCCTAGGACCTGCAACTCCTCCTCATAAAGAAATATATGAGTTTTCTCAGTTTTTATTTCAAATCTGTGCAAAAAGAAATGTTGACTTCTCAGATCCTACATGAACTAGACTTACTTTTCTCTGGTCATCTTGAATTATTACTCTTCATAGGTAGAATACATGTTTGTCAATGCTGTTGAGACAAAAGTTGAGGTGTAAAAACATGAATCTATGAACAGTTGCAGTAGTATGTAGCTATATAACAATAACACCTAGAGACTCAGTACTTCATTCCTTACCATGTCACAGCCTCTGGATGCGCAACAGAAGTCTCTGTTCCAAGGCGCTTGCAGGAAAAGTTTAGGGCAAGAGAAGGGGACATACTTAAGGCAGGTGGACACAACAGACATTTTAGAATTGCTTCAGAGTAAACAATGTATAGAAAATATTTGGTACTGATAGATGTTCACAGAATCATTTTTATTCATTGAATATTTATATGTCCTGTGCTATGCAGTTTTCTCTGGCTTCTGGGTTGAAATGTACATAAGTGGTGAATGTACATCTAGGTAATTCCTGTTTATCTACTGTTGTACCCATTTTACTGGAAGGCAAGACACAGAGGAGGTTATGGCATGTGCAGAATAACAAAGGGTCAGAGGAGAATATAGCATACAAGACTTGCAGTTTCTTGCTCTCCCACCAAGATGCACCTCCTTAAGGGACATTTTCTTTGTGATGTCATGTTCAGTTGGCCAGGAACACTCAAAGGCACCTACACTGCTCACTGTTGTAAGCAGGCAACAGAGAAGCTGATAGTCCTTCTTGTGATTATCAGTAATAAACTGATGAGCTCTTGACTCCACGCTCCAAGAGAGGAAATGCAGTTGTCAGTGTTGGGGTTCATCGGGTCTGCGGGGGGAGTGGGGACCCGTCGTTCTGTGGTTTGTTCTGAGTTCAGAATAGGTCCCATATCTATTCTGTGATGGCCTACGGTGGCAAGAGGTTGGTGCTTGATAACCTTTGGTAAGACTTGATAACCCTGGGGACTTCCTATAGTTCCTGTATGCCTAAAGGGTTTGTGTCTGCAGTTCCCTTGTGCTGCCAGAAAAGAGAAATCATCTTGTTCCCCTGCAAATGATAAATCAGAACCTGTCTCTATGGCGGTTTGTGTCATTTTACTTTACTTTTCCATAGCTTTCCCTTTTATTTTTGTTTTGCTACCACTGAATAATATGCAGCCCCACAGCTCTGGCACAGAGAACCTGATGAAAGCGAACATATAAGAAAAATATTAGTGGCTGCACTCTTCATTGCAGAGGTAATGGCCATTGACATTAATGGGAATTATGCATGTGTGGAAGAGGAGTATGGCCCCTTTACTTAATAGAGCCCTTAATATGTTTTAGTGAGCCATGGTGGTGTTCTAAATATCATGAAACCCAAAGGAGATAGAGAAAACAACCTCTGGCACTGATGAGGTGGATTCATTGCTCTGAGGTGGATGGCTTTTCAGGAATATCCCAGTTTCTCCTCCTCTGGAAATAGTTGTGCGTGCACTATTCATTGACATGAAAGAGGAAAAGGTGAGGAGAGTGGACAGAAAATGAGGAAAGGAAATATAGAGCGATCCAAGTTGTCAGATGTCAGACTGTCACATAAATGCATAAAAGTCCAAAATTAAGCATTATACTCACACACATATGTATATATAATTCTACACATACAATATTTTTGTCTGCCTTTTATTCAAATTCTGGTCTAGCCCTGCTTTACACTATGTTCAGTTTTATGAAAGTAAAATGTGAAAATCTACTGATAAGCCAAAATAATAAAAACTTTATGGCATGTCAGGGCTATTTTTTTATTATTATTTTTTAACCTTGATCGTGTTATAATAGTGAACATATGTATCCTTGGCCTTAATCACCTTGTCGAGTTAAAGTGTATATTCAACTTCATTTACATGACATATGATCTAATGCTGGAGAACAACAATACCATTGTAGTGCTAATTGAAAACTGTGAGCTGAGAGCCAGAAGAAACCACTGGTCTGATTGCTGAGGGTCCCAGGGAAAGGGATTTATTCCCACACCTGCAGTTGGTCCATAACACTAACATTGTTACCAACATCTGGGTCTAATCAGCACAGAGGCCTTGATATGCTGCTCCTGTGGCACATAAATTTAGCATTATATTCATTTTAAAGGCCCCCTCTTTCAGTTTTTTAAGGACAAGATAGATTCATGGCTCCACAGAGTCTAACAAAGTAGAAACCACAAACAGAGTAAGTTACTGCCAGGTTTCTTAGACCATACCAACCTAGTATATGCCACTTAAATAATGGAATTTTATGCTCAGTTCTGGTTTTCAAAAATGCATCTCCATAGAATGCAAAGTTCAGCTGAAAAACTATGTTTAAGGTAAAAAGCAAACACTCTTTGCCAATTTGCATATATCAGTTTTTATTGTGACATCTGAGCTATATCAGCCAGAGGGATGGCTGCAGAACTGGGGATGGTCCCGGCGGTTTGCAGGAAAAAGTGCAGCCCTGCTTGGATTGGTGTCCGACCCCAGGCCCAGGGAGAGGTGGCTGCATCAGCCTTGTGGGAGAGGGTACCACAGTCTTTCCAAATGGCACTCCAGTTCAGAGCAGGACAGACTGAATTGCCTGTCCACAGTTTGGATCTCAGGCTCACTTCTATAGTCAGTGAAAAGCCTCTGCGGAACCATCTTGCCATATGTGGCCTTGTGCATATGAAAGGCAGTGGGGAGCGCAAGATGCTGCTGGTACACCCATGGGGGCTCAACTGGGCGCTGCATGGTTCACTCCTCTCATACGTGATATCCTGTGGTGCTCTTGAGCTGCAAGAGATGATCTTGTGCACAGAGTGCTGCTTTGGCACGCAAGAAAATTGGGTCTCTCTTGCAACTCAGCTTCTGTGATTTACATGGCTTGAAAATACGCCATGCCTTACTTTCCTAATTCTGAAAGTAGGCTTGCCTCACAGGCTACTGTGAAGCTAAAACCCCATTCATAAAGGTGATGAAAGTATCCAGAGCAAATGGAAATTGTACAAAGAGAGAGAGAAAAAACATAGGACTGAAAGCCAGGCTGCCTAGGCCAAAGAGCAAAATTTAATTCTTCATTTGTTGAGGATAACCAGTGATTATTTTTGCTAATGCATCCCTTGGCTGTGTCTATAACTATCTAGCTGACTGTCTGTTCACCTTTGTATCTTCACATATTTTCCTGGAAAGTCTATACAAACAATGGGACAGACACGGATACCATTACAGAAGGCAGGTATTTTTTTCTGTCATTTTTCAATATCTACATATCTTTGTTATCTGTAAATGGTGAATATAATTACACAGGGAAATTTTGTTAGCAGATCCAGAAATTCGTGACATTTGATCCTACTTCTGGCACCTATCTTTTGTAGCAGCAGGCAGTTCATTTAACTGTTGCCTCTCTTACCTACTGTGCCTTTTGGGGATGAATAGTGATATAGAGGACTGTTTACCTAAGGTTTCAAGATAGAAAAATGCCACAGGGGTATAATGGAGGCTTAACATCGTACCACTGACTAAAGTGTAATTACATCAGTTGGCTGAAATGTAGGGTTTCATCTTGGTCACTCTACTGTCAAGAAGAATGTCTGTTTCATGAGAAAACCTGTTTACCATAAAGGCACAGAATACGTAGTTTTGTAACCTCCACAACCTTCTCAATACCAGCAGTATGGTGGAAGAGAGAGGAATTTCCTTTTTATTACTAATAACTCCAGGTGGAATTTTTAAACTGAGGAGTCATAACTTAGAACCAGAAGATGTCAATGGAGATATTAACATGCTGAACCAGATTCTCATCCACTATAAATCGAGGTAGGACTATTAATTTTGGTAGAACTACATTTCACCCCACTTGAGGAGAAGGTGCATTATTTATGGTATGACTGCAAAATCTGTCACTTGATTTACCATAGAAATATGTTCTGGCACTAGCAATTGGTTTTGCTAGTATGCCAGTTTGCTGGCTTTGAAGGATTTCCAGTAGCCAAAGGGGAATTTTAGCACCCAGCGTTGCCCTACTCCCACGTTCTGTTTCCATGGGTCCGCAGTGGATTTGTCCCGTTTCCCTTCCAGCTTCATCGATCCGTTGTCAGCTCCTCTGCGGTT
>NW_009217821.1:41607-67841 GCF_000690835.1 Fulmarus glacialis
GGAGCCCACAGGGCTGCCGAGCCTCACCTAACGCAGTCAGCCAGAGCTGAGCTCGGGGGATTGGGAACAGCGTTGTGAGGAGAACCACGGGGTAGGATTGTTAGAGACGTTCAATTTGTACCCTTCCTCATTCTTGTTTCATTCGTCACTGCGAGAGCGAATGCTTGCTGTACCATTTTTCTGTACTCCTGACCAACTTTGTGACCAGAATGAGAAATTTGAATTTCAATACCTGTGGTCTAACCACAGCTTCCACACGCAGGAAAACCTCCCACGCTGCCCATGGGAGATGCACGGGAGGAAGAAATGAGATTGGGGTCCTTCGCTGTCTGTGTGAAAGGCTCTCTCTCTGCAGCTGTTTTGGCTTTTTAATTTCTCTGCATTGTTGTGTCATTGAAAGTGCTACTTAAATGAATTAAATGCTAATTATTGTAATAATTGACTGGTCAATTTTGATAGATCTTTCCTCATAAGTTGCTTTTATAAACGGGAGGATTCTGGCAAAGTTAAAAAACCAAAAAGGTCAGAGTAATGCAATTTGCTGGTGCGGCTTTATTAACGCAATACCTGAGCCACACAGAGATCTCACATTTGTGTTGAACGTGGTAAAAATGGCGTAAGTACACAGCCAGGTCATATAACCATATAGCCACTGTATGGACACCATAGAGCCCAGGCTTGTATTTCAAGCACTTTACAGGCACATTACTAAAAGCGTATTGTGTCTGACTTCAATACATATTCTTCATGATGATGCAAGATACAACAGCTGTATTAGAGAAATTTAAAAGAATAATCAGACTATGGAGAAGGTGTCTCACATCATTTCATGTTTTTCAACAAAAGTGCAATTGGTGGTGTGTCACAAGTAGAAAAAAGGAGTTAAGCTAATGCCATTGGAACATCCTGATCTTATTTATTTTAATGTGTGAAATGCAAAAATATGATCAAATACAGATAAGTTACTATTTTAATCATAATATCTTACTACATTTTATGTAGTTCCTTCTAATGTGATACCAGCAGATCTGATGAGCTGTTTAGGGTTTTTTTGCATTTCAAAGCACAATCTCCTAAAAATTAGGATATATGTTTCATCCAGGATCATTTCACTGAAAAACACCCAACTTTTCAAATATTAACATATATTTGATGTGGAAAGGGACATTGGACGTATCACAACAAATTTACTTGATTGTAAAAGGCATGCATAAAATGAAGAAAAATTCACAAATATTATTCTGATACTTTCTCAAAGCACTTGTGATGGCAATCTACAGCTAAGCCCTAGTTCTGCAGGTCATAATATGAGAGTCTGCTAGGCACAGTAATATACCCACATGGTGCTGATTGCAGACGTGAAGACATTTCCCTGAGGTGTTTTCTAAAAATCATCATTTTTTCATTATAATTAAATTAGCCAACCATTTTTTTCTCTTTATGAATCATTCACAAGCTAAGGCTTGTGACTCTGTCTGTTACGTGCAACTGGTATAGAAAAGTTAATGTGGAGGAATATCTGACTATATGATGTTCATAAGTTGTACATTTCAGTTATCCAGCATGGCCAGGTCTTCAAAAGGAACTGGAATCACTGCAGAAATGTTGCTGGTTTGTATATATCATCCTTTGAATTAGGAACCTGCTGCTATCACCTATTTGCCCTTGAAGATGAGAGCCTCTGTTGTGCACGACTCTGACGATTCACCTAAAACCATGATTCGGCTTCTTAACCCCCAGTGGATGACTGAAACATTTTAAGCATCAAAGTCAGGAACAGGAAGAAAAAAAAGAGTGAAGTCTGAATATCCAAGTAAGGCACTTGGCTCTTGCTAAATACTGTAATGTCAGGCATCCAATTCCTGTAGATTTTTGAAAATCCTAGTTACACTACTGATTATTGCAGGGGGCCATTTTTAGACTCCAAACATTAGTGCAAAGAAAAGCAAACGAAGAAGTTTTAGAAGGAAATGTTGAGGTATAAGTATGAGCCTCATTCAAATATTCAAAACATGTTCAGACACAGTTTTTGCAGGTATTTACCCACTTCTAAACTTTTCATAAAAGGGATATCTATATCTACATTCCATACAGCTTAATGTCCATTCTATTTCAAAAGATTATAAAATTCTTGCATTGCGTACCACTATTTTATTAAGTACAGTGATACTTTTTCTGAATATTCCAACAGCTTTTTTTAATACTGAAAATGACAAATTGTCTTAATTTGCAGTGTCAGTCTTCAAAATTCCACACTTTCAAAGGCTGAAAGACCATAATGATCAGATTTTTGCATTCCTCCCTCAGAATTGTATATAATGTATAAATTATGGCTAATCTAATATATTGATAGGAACAGAAGAAAGCAAATGTTTCCATGTGATAATAATTCTTAAATGTGTTTTGCACTACCTCAAAGAGCCCATGCATCAGAGCTTTCATTAGGGTGGATTATAGCAAATGTTGCATGCTGTTATTGCCAGCTTATTACGTAGCAGTTTTACTTGCGTCATGTGTTTAATTACCACATTAAATCATGGTTTCTAAACAGTAGTTCACAGCAGGATCCTTCTCTGAAATCTTATCTTCTTTTTTCTTCAGTGATGTAACCAACAGCAAAAAGGTTTCTTCCTTTTCCCGTTGTAATATAAATTCCAATTTTGTGTCCGTAATACTATCCCTGCCTAGTGCAACAACTCACTACTTACAAGAGCACAGAAGGAAAAGTCCTTTTTTTCCTTGAATGTGCATATTCCTGGTGGAGCTTAAAAACTTCCATAAATCAATAAAGTAATTGCTGCATAATGACCTATTGTTGGTGAGCGTGCCCAGAATGATGTCATTGGGGGGTAATGGAGCTACTGAATCAAAAAAATGGCAGCTGTTTCCAATTTATTTGAGAGTCAGTTGGACAGAAAATTAAATAAACACATAGACAAGCAGGACAAGGGCAAGTCCTTGCATTATTCTTATGATAGTTTTAATTCAATCGCAGAAGTCAGCAGGCAGCTGATATTGTGGCCCAGAGTTTCAGTAATTGCCTGTCTCCTATCTCAGTCAGACTGCACATGCTCATTTCATCATTTTAAGCTTTTGTGACTTGGATTAAAAAAAAAAGACCAATGAAACAAAAATGAAACTTAGTTCTTTTTTCTCCCGCCCTCCCCCCTCCCTTTGCAGCATAGCAGGCTATCTAGGAGATGTATTAATAGAGAGAAATTTTCATTTCTTCCTCCATCTGCCTCTATGGGGCCTCTACCCTCCTTTCCCTTGGATACGAAGGAGAGTTTTCCTTTTTTTTAATCACTCGTATGTCCTTTGGGAAGCCCCCTAAAGTTTCATATTCGCTGGGGAGAAAAAAAATGCCACCCGGCTTCACACTCTCTTCTCTGCTGTGAATAACAGCTTTGATGTGCTCCTTTGAAGTTACTGGCTCGAGGCTGCATTAGGAAAGCATCAAATGCAGCCTTAGCACTGCGTGTGGAAGCTGGTAGCATGTAGTGTTTGCACACTGGACTTGGGGGCACCGAACACGCTCGTGGCAGCCGAATGAATGCAGGGGAACACAACAGCAGGTCTCCAACACAACATACTCTTTTCTTTTGCAGCCCCTATTCCCATTTCCTACTGGCAATGTATTGAGAACACATCAACATCCTTGATATTTTCCAGTTCTTGCAGCTTCTCATGACACTCTTGCACCCTTTAGGAGCCCTGCTATGGGTCATAGCATTGGAACATCACATCTGACTCCAGTCAGATGCAGGGAAAATTTGGGTTTGGTTCTTTGTTTAGTGCTTCAGGGCAATATGGCTTGAAATCCTGCTTCAGTTATTGTCGCGTTAAAATAATCAAAGTGATTTCTTTGGACACTAAAAGAAGTTTGGGTCACCGATCAGACTTATGGTAAGAATTAAAATGTTTATTCCTTAGTATTTGGACTCTTAATATGATGGTCTTCACATTTTTAAACCAAGTGCGGGTTTTTAAAATCCCTGTTCTTCCTTTACTTAAAGATGGATTTTTTGTGTGTGTGCGCGTTTTCTGTGTCTGCATAACCAGACACAGTGAAGTTGATATTTGTGTCCAAGATGGAGAAGTGCTTTTCCATATTTGTCATCACAGATCTCTTCAGATCAGACATCTCTTTGATCATTTTAACTGTGTTTTATATGCTTCATAATTTCCTTGCTGAGTACCTTATGTTACATGTTACTTTATAAATCAATAAATAATAGCAATAATTAAAAGAGTGTTCTGTAGAAGAGAGCTAGATGAAAAAATAGGTTATTCCATTAACCTTTTACCTCTGGAGACAGGAATTTCAAATCTGTGTTAGGTCACAAGAGCAAATCAGTTGGTCTCTTGTGAACTTTAGTCCACATCACTAACCACTGCATCACTTCTCACAGTCCCTCCTGATTGACAGCTTTAGTCTGGAAGAATAACAGATCTTTTGCAGCTTGTAAGACTGAGATGCAATGGCAACGCCAGCACCTACGCCTACTGTGCCCTATTCTGCGCAGAACCATTTGTGGAAAAAACCCTTCCAATGCCTGTTATCCCCACATACAGCCTGAATAAACTAATCTAATATTTAATTATTAAAATTGTAACTGGTAAAAGTAGGAAATAACTTGTGAAGTAGGAAGTTGTTTTTTTTTTTAGCGCTGTCCTATAAAGTAGCTCTCAGAGAATACAAAAAGTTTATCAAAAGAAATTTAAGGGGGAGTTGATGGTGGTGTGTCATTGTATACCCAAGTGTAGGCAACATATGTGTTAGTGAAGAGCTGTCTATTCCATCAGAGATCTGACTGATTACATGAACCAACAAACAGACCTTTAGATTATTATTACTCTCATCTCCTTCATTTCCACTTCTGTCTTCCTCCATCAGTTATTGATGCAACTCTGTTGTCTATACTCTGAGGAGTCTGAATGGCCAAATAAGTTGTAAATGAAATAAATACTGAACTTTCACAATCAAATAGTGTCGCACTACAATGGCATTTTTTGTGAATTACTCTGAGTCCACGAAGTCAAATTTTTAAGTGGAATCTCAGTTTTAAGATGGAAACTCATCTTCAAAATAGAAGGTAGCACAAATTTTGGAAGAATGGTTTTTATGCTAGGGAATCTGCATTTATACCATCTGCTTGGTTTTTTTACACAAAAAGAATTGAGAACGTGTAATTTTTCTATTATTTATGTAATTTGAAAACAAAAAGGACTTGAATTATATCTTTTCACTAAAAAATGGAAGAATTCTAAAAATTCTAAAGATGCTGAAAATTCTAATTTTTGACCAAGACATTTCAGCCAGACCTACTTTGAAGAGTACTTGCTGCCAACTCTCATTCTTTCTTGTTGTTTCTGAACTCTTTGTCCACTAAAATGCCTTGGGTTCCTATTCTGTGTTGTAGGTGAGACTGCTTTGGTTGAATAAAGGTTTTTCTGGTATTTCAGGCAGTTATCTGTTAAAATAATATTTTCATTAACCTGGACCTTGTCAGTTATATGTATGAGCTGTTACACATGGTGCTTCCTGAGCTTTAAAAATTTGCATGAAGTTTATTTTTCCTGAATTCCTGGAATTACCTGGGTTTTTTACTGGTTTTATGTAAATTTAACATCACCATTTCCTCCTGAGAAGTGCTCTAAGAAATGCAATAGGTAGAAATACTCATAGTGAATGTCTGTGAAACACACTGCTATTCAAACAACTGCCTTCTTCCTTCTGTCTGAAGGTCTGACATTCATTTACCAAACACAAGGGGCAGGGTCAAGTCCAATTATAATTACTGCACATATCTGCAGGTCATAACAAGGGAGAGATACGGTGCTTTTTGTTGACACTTGCAAAAGACACCCCAGAGCAGACTGCACATTTTTGTCTATGCTATTCCTGTTGCCAGGATCTCACAGACCATTTCACAGCTGATTCTTGGTGAATACTGGTATTTTCTTTACTGCAAACTGTTTTGTATCTGGACAGGATTATGCTTTGGTTTGAAGGTGGAAAATCACTGAAATTTTATCAGTACAATATCTTCAGTGACTTAACCTCTTCCTCCTACCTGTAGCTCCTATTTTGGAAGTATGACAGTGACCTGAGGAGGCCTTCCAAGGACGCTATTTTAGGTTTTATGTTGTTGGCTATCCTAATGATAATCTTAGCAGACACCAATCTTAGTAGACTTAGTAGACAAAATCAATAAAAATAGACTCTCTATATTTCAGTTCTCAGCATTGAAACATTGTCTGGAATAAGGATACAAAGCTGTTTATGATGGGAGGGGAGTCGGGGCGTATTGTGGGAGGTTTGAGTAAGGGCTAATAGGGGTGCGGAAGGAGAAAGAAGTACTGAGATTCAAATAAGGAAGTTGGTAGAATAGAATAATTTTTAGGAGTAGGAAAGCAAGTGACTATGAAGCTTGCCTGTTGTACCTCCATAAAAAGTTGTTTTCCCAATAAACCTGTCTCAGTTTGCAAAAATTCAGTTTTCTTATTATGTTACCCAGTACAGTTTATACGAAACAAGCATCCTATAGAGGGGAAAGACTTTTTCAGAAGAAAGTTTTGCACCATCCCTTAAGATGGTTAGGTGCTAGATAACACTGAGATTTCTCTGGAAAACGGCTTCATAAGTGGGCTTTATTAGAATATATTTTGTCCACAGTTTTTGTGTTGTTCTGTGCTTTGTGATCTGCATTGCTGCAGAGGGATGCATTTACCACTTTGGTTCAGAGGTCAAATTTAATTCATATGCATGTGAGTCATGCTTTTGAAGACTGAAACCAAAGCATTAAATAGGCATTAGAAACCAACCAAAGGTGACAGAATCAGCTGAAGGTGACAGCAGAACACTTGGCATAGTCTGTTATGTGGATAAGGTAGGCAGCTCCTTCTCCTTCCTGGAGAAAGTACAGTGCTATTTTCATTTTCAGCTTCAGTTACAAGACTGAAGTTACTGATAGTAACCCAGCCTAGAGAGAAGTGATGCAAGAGTCTCCCGGGGGTTGGTCTCAAGCCTTCACACGCCTCAACCTGATTGAAGGTATTCCTGGATACCTGACCTCCAGGCTTAGTAGAGCATCAAATGTGCCCTGTGGCTTCAGACCCTCCAGTGAGTGGGGGAAAAAATGCCTTCAGTAAAGACATTATTTTGTAGCTCTTCACAGCACTTTCCTTTCTGAGCAGAGTGGCTCCACTCTGATCTTGTGTAGATCCAGCCCTGTTTTGTGCCACCATCCAAATTTTATTGTCAGGCCCTAAGGATGACAGGAACTTACTGATCACTCCTTTCATACATATTTTGGGCAGAAAGGGGAAACTGGAAATGGAGCAGTAATGAAGAAGAGTCTGGTGGGTGTAATTTCCTTTCGAAGAGTGCTTCTGACAGAAGCACAAACTGTTTCCCATAGTGATGAAGGTAGTTGTTCTTTGCTGGCTTTTGTCAGGCACATGTGTGTATAGAGGGCAGCTGTAATATTTTTCAGTATTTTTCAATATTTTTCAAGGCTGCTTAAGCCTTGTGATGCGGCTTACATTCAGCCTGCACAGTGGGGCAGACAATATATTTTGTTTGCAGCTGGAATTTTCTTTTCCAATTAGTTCCATATGTATTCAGCCAACCTAATCAGTGAAGCACATAGACAGCTTTTCACAACAGTTGATACGTGGGTCTATCACAGTTGATACGTGGGTTTTGCAGTGTAGGTTGATTAGCTGGTTCTTTGTGTGAAATAGGTCGTGTTGCCTTGATTGCAGAACAGCGCAAGGTTCATTTTGCCTCCTTTCTGCAGCTGTGTGGTACTGTAAGTGTCGGTTCCAGATCTAGTGGTGAAACTCAGAGTGTTTTTTATCCCCGTAGACTTCTCTGTACATAAGGTTTATTTACTGCAGTTTATCTGCTAACTCTTCTTTTTGCCATGGCTGCTTATTTTCTTTCCAGGTTAAAAATATGTACTTTTAAACCAAAGTTTCTCTTTAGCTTAAAATTATAAATCCTGCATGTGAGATTTCCCATTTGTTTGTCAGCCTTGCCAACATTTTGCTGAAGAACTTGTGAAAAGTAAGTGAGTGCTGTTTTGCATAAAGACAGGCCCTCTTGCGGGGGGTGACTCCTCAACCAAAGCTGTTCATGAAACCTTTTAACAGTAGCTTCATCTTCAGCTAAACCTGAAACTGGAATAAAAGGTATTCCTTCGGGAAGAAACCTGGTGAGGTAGCGATAGGCAGCTCTGCTGGACTTTTTTACAGTACCGACGCAGAAAAGGCATCTCAACATCACCAATTTCTATTACACTACTAAGCACTGGAAACAAAGGCACGGAGATGTTTTGACAGACCAGTGCTGGTGCTGGAGATCTTGCTCTTCTTCTCTCCTTGGCCCTCTTTGCAGCTCCATTTAGGGCCTCTGCCTGGCAGTCCTTACCCTGGCCCTAGAGCAGAAGTGGCAGTGAGGCATCTAGGACCCTCTTCTGCTGTGCCCTGCCCACTGGGTTTGAGACGTCCATGTAGTAGCACAAATGCTATCGAGCTTGCTTCCTTGCACCTACAGCTGCCCTATGGCGGATAGAAGCAGCTGTTTTGCTCTGTTCCAGCACATTCAGAAAGAGAGGGAGCAGCGCTGTTGGCTGGAGAGGGGGAATGGGAAGTGTCTCCCTCAGCTCCTCCTCTGTCCTCCTCTTTCTTGGAGCAGAAAGGCTCAGCAGGTAGCACTCTCCCAATCCTCATGAAGAATTGGAGGAGAGAGGAGGAGGCAGAGCAGCATACAGGAATATTTTTATAGTTATTGTAGTTTTGCAGCTAATGTGGTTGGACATGTTGGCTTCACATCATGTATGCTCAGTTTATTGGCCATTACCATTAATGAGATGGAGAAAAGCCACCAGAGGCCACCATCAGTCATAAGTATCAGTCATAAGCTAGGAACTCCCACACACGCTAAGGAAAAGGAGAAATGGGGGTGAGGTGTAGGGCAGCATGAAAAAATCACATAATCACACAGAATAACAGAAAGGTTGAGGTTGGAAGGGACCTCTAGAGGTCTTCTTGTCCAACCCCCCTGCTGAAGCAGGATCACTTAGGGCCCGTTGCCCAGGACCGTGTCCAGTCAGGTTTTGAATATCTCCAAGGATGGACACTCCGCAACCTCCCTGGGCAACCTGTGTCAGTGCTCAGTCACCCTCACAGTAAACAAGTTAAAAAGGAATCTGAGACCATCTCTTCTTTCCCATGCCCCTGTGGGATCAAAATGCCATGGCCATGGCATCACCAGGGGTATTGGGAGAGGCTGCTTGGGAAAAAGTGTGCTGAGCCAAAATCTACTGCTGATGACAAGGAGCCAAGGATCTAAAGATTTTATAAGGACATCAGAGAAAACATCAAGCGAGAGGCAAGCCCCTGGGACACTTACCCTGACAGAAAGACTCTGAAGCATCGGAGTTTCTGACTTAGCCCTGAGCCAGGAGCTGGTGAGGAGTATCTGAACAGCTTTCCGCACCCTAGTACCGTTTTCCTCTAGGTACACATGTGTCTGGGGAAACAGCTTCCCAATCATTTATGCATACAAGATTGGAAAGCCCGGCAAGGAAACATTCAGCACAGTAACTGCATGCAGCTAGAAAGCAATTGGAATGGAAATGGGACCCATTCACTGGTTTTAGCAGACATTTCCTGTAGGTCTTCAGTTTGGGATTTTTCATTTCCTTTCTTGTTCTGTGTGTTCTTTGACTTCTTAGGATTACAGCATCTCTTCCATTACTGTAAGGAGGTTGTACCTTTAAAATTTACTGAGCAAATAAAGACCTGCAATCAAGATGTAGCCAAGACAAGGAACATATCAAAAACTAATACCAAGTTATCTTTATGGATAACTATGAAGAACTCAAGCATACCATTTAAAGCCTTTAGTTATGTGTTAAGAATAGTCAAATTTCCTTGAAAAAACATTTTAAGAGTAATAGTCTGTGTAATCACCCCACATATGATATATTATTGTGAAGTTTCGAAAACTCTTTGGTTGAAATTTTAACAGCTTTGCTTAAGAAATGTTAAACAGCAAATACTCTTTCCAGAAATACCATCCACTGTAAACCTGTCAGACTATTACTTAGCTATTAACCTTTCTCGATGAAATTGTAATAGTGCTGTTTAAAAGAATGCTGAATATCAGAAACATTTCACTAATACATAACAGATGGATACCATATCCAGAAATATTTGTACTGTAAACCAAAGTGCTTAGCAGTTTTACACTGAGAGGTCAGAGACGGGCAGGAAACAGTTTTCCCATCCCACAAGAATTTTAGATTTCATATTTTCCTACTCTGATTAATATACAGAATATTAAAGAACCTGGAGTTTCTCATAATAGAGTAAACAAGGATTAATTTTTCTTTATTTTTATTTGTTTTTTAATCCAAGCACATTACACACTTACCTAACTTATCCTCCACGCACGTTACATATTTGTTATTTAACACGTCTTTCCTGGGTACAAACATCCTGCCCTGAGAGGGCTTCAGATTCAACAGTCAATAGGTTTTCTTTTTCATCTCCACCTCCTTGACTGAAAACCATTTTCCTAGTAGGTTAAAAGAGTAAAAGAAAGTGTTAGAGCAAAACTGTGACCTAACTGAAATACAGATTCCATATGTCACATACCTTTTATAACTCTCCATATGTGAGAATAACTGATTTTTCCATCCTGTTTACATGGCTGATTTCACTGTTGGACTTGGTCCTGGGTGTAACCTTTATTTTTAAATAAATGAAGTTTGGGAAAACTTAGAGTTGCTGATTTCCAACCAGTTATAAGTATGGGAAGGGGGACACTTGCATTTGGAAAGTATCTGCTTTTTTTTCATCTTGTATAATAGTTATATCCGTGGCTTTAGCTGGCAATCATGTTTCTATAAAAGGATGGAATATGTTTCCAAACAATGTCTTAGTTCAGAATAGTTGGGCACTTCTTGTGAAATGTAACTACAGCTGAAAAAAAGTACACTGTGTCTTCCATTTAAGAACTAGTAGACACCCTGCTAAAAGATTATGTCATTGAGCCTGAAGATTTGGATGCAACAGAGAACAAACTATCATCATGTGTATATCTGTAATATGAGAAAGTACTACATTTTATGATTTATTTTTAATAACTATGAAGCAATATGTTTTCAGAAAATTTTGATTTGGTGCGATGGAAGCAGAAACCTTGTGTTCAAAAAATGTTTCAGCCTTCTATTACGAGAATCTGATGTAGCCAAGATGTTTTAGCAGTGATTTTTTACCATTGGCAGTTTGTGCAGAGTATCTTTCCTGATTGACAAATACATGTAAGAATAATGGATTGCCTTGAAATTTTGTGGTGAATTACCACGATGATTTCCCCTCCAGATTTATGACCAGGGCTTTTAATTAATTAAAGTATGATTTCATGTAAATTTTGGTTCTTCTAAAAGAAGACCTTTGTCTCTTCTGTGCCTGTTCTTCACAAGGTGTAAATTTTACTTCATGAGCACTGAAATGATGAAGCAAGAGGTTGTAACTTTTCTGTTATTCAAAGGCTTTAAATCCAGATAGGCATCTTTATAAATATATCTATACATTTACATAGATGTATGTTCGACTTCATGTGTACCTTCTATATTTTGATTCAAGAATCACTAGATAAAATTATGTGGCCTATATTATTCAGACAGTCAGTCTAGTTTTCATCAACAATCCTAAAATGTATCAATTCATGTTAAGCTGTTTTACATTTTAGTGTAACTGGCTTGCCTTTATTAAGTATTTATTACTTGAGCTGTTAATTAGTTGTGGGGATGTAATCTGGTTAATGTCATTCTCTAAACACTTTGGTTTTGACTTTTTTTTTCAAAATATGATTTTTTCAGTGACAAGAAATATTGAAAATTACCATAGAGACTGTTCAGCATTTTAAGCTAACAGCAACCCTGGATACATTCGTTCAATACCTGAAAAAAATGAATTATAATTTTTTTTAAACTTTGAAATTTGTCCTGTTCTTTAAATCTCTAAATTCTAGAATTTCTTTGAACTAGCAAACCCAGGAAATATTATAGGTAAATTTTTTTAAAAAGTCTACAAAAATACTTTTTTTTTGTCCAGGGAAAAAAGCTGTTTAGAGGCACTAGAATCATAGAATCATAGAATTATTAAGGTTGGAAAAGACCTCTAAGATCATCGAGTCCAACCGTTAACCCAACACCACCATGCCCACTAAACCATGTCCCTAAGCGCCTCATCTACAGGTCTTTTAAATACTTCCAGGGATGGCGACTCTACCACTTCCCTGGGCAGCCTGTTCCAAGGCCTGACCACTCTTTCAGTGAACAAGTTTTTCCTAATGTCCAGTCTAAACCTCCCTTGGCGCAACTTGAGGCCATCTCCTCTCGTCCTATCGCTACCAAGGAGGTTGTAGCGAGGTGGGTGTTGGTCTCTTCTGCCACAAGAGCCAAACCCCCACCTCGCTACAACCTCCTTTCAGGTAGTTGTAGAGCGCGATGAGGTCTCCCCTCAGCCTCCTCTTCTCCCGGCTAAACAGCCCCAGTTCCCTCAGCTGCTCCTCATAAGACTTGTTCTCTAGACCCTTCACCAGCTTCGTTGCCCTTCTCTGGACACACTCCAGCACCTCAATGTCCTTCTTGTAGTGAGGGGCCCAAAACTGAACACAGTATTCGAGTATACTTCCCCACCACCACCCTGCAACATAGAGAACTTTTTCAAAATTCTTTCTGATGCCATTTAAAATTAAATTTAAACAAGATTTTTTCCCTCATATTATCTTACCTCAGTAAGGACTGTTCTACAGAGTCAACATACTGAGAAAAAGCAATAGTACAATTTTAGAGCTGAAAAGCTATTCCATAGTAGGTTTTTTGTTTGGGGTTTTTTTTACTATTATTCTAAATTTTATTATTTCATAATAAAAGTACCTCTGGTAGAAATACTTAATTCACTTTGATGTACTTTAATCAGTTTGTTCCTGATGGTGCACAATAGCTGTGTCCACATGGGCCGATGGTGCAGGGTTGCTGTTTCACAGTAACAGCCAGACAACACTCATTTGGGCTGTATGTTTGTGGGGACATGCTCCAGGACTACCATGCCTCAGAAGCCTTCTTAGCTATCATTAAAACTGTGCCTGATTTATGTTAACTGAATATTAGACATAATTCCCTCCTGCTCAGGGAAGCTTCCATTTTGTTTTGTCATTGCTTACAATCTCTTCCTCCGTTTTTGGGTGGGATCTTTATGTGTGAGTGGGAAATGTGCCGTTCATGTAAAAGCCTTTTCAGCGATCTCTAAGTTTTACTAGCAAATTGTGGGTGTGTTTTCTGCAGCTCCACAAAGTTGTTGCCCTGTGACTAGTTGGTCTTCTGCCTTACCTAGCTCTGCTATCTTAAATACTGTATCATAACAGAAATACCGCTGTATCATATTTTCCCCTCTTACTGCACCCAAGTGTGTTCGCCTCTGACATCTCCAAATCTCTTCAAGCGTGAGCTCCTCAGCCCCCCGGCTGCCTCCCCCCGCTCCCGCAGTTGGGGTGGTCACCTCACCTCCCACTCTGCTCTCCCCAGAGCTCACCCTTCCCTAGCACCACTTTTTTGCCACAGGAGCCTTTTTTACCTCTTCATCTATTAGTTTCCAGCATGGGGAGAACAGCCCACGATGGCTGGGGTAGACAAGGAGAGAAATGGTTGTGTGTGATTGTGCCCCCAATGTTTTTTAGGAGGTTGCTTGTCTGTAGCTGATTGTGTTGCTTCCTTCCTTGATTTTCTCCCCTAGCTTTCTGTTAAGATACAAGTATACATTTATACAGGGAAGTTTTACAATTATTTTCCCTACTTCCCTAGCAAAACATTAACAAAATGTTAACGCAGCATGATCCATAAAATTGCCAGTAGTTGCAGGCTTTTAATCTGATGTTGTAACAGATATTGGTCCTGCCAATTCCAGCTAATTTGCACTTTGCATGTTTCCAGTATTTATGAGCACAAGGAACGCTGTGCCGTGCTTTTCTATCCCTATGGATAAGGCCCCGCACTAAATCCATGCTGAAACACATGTCCATGCACTGTATCGTAATAGAATTGCTGAGAGAGATTTTAGCTGTTCCCAGCCAGCCTTGTTACCTATGTTAATCTGGAAGGTAGCCTAAGAAGGTCTTGAATTCTTGAATTTGGGTTGCTTTTAAGGCAAGTTTTCCTTGTGAATCAAGAATGAAGTGCACAATCTCTCTGAAGCAGCATGGATTGCTAATTCGTTTTTTTTCATGTCGTATATTATTTCTCTCTCATGCTTGCGAGTGCGTACACACAGAGACACTGTAAGCTTTTTATAGTTAATAGGGCCCTCGGCATTTTTAAGCCTTAGTCTTGACTAGACTAATTTGTTTTATTCTGCTTTCCTTCTGTTGTAGTTTGGTAAGCATTTGAGTTTAGTTTAAGTGAAGTTCCTTGTGATCATTCTGCATGAAGGGCACCACAGAAGTAACACAAGAATGATTGAACCTATTGAATGAATATACTCCTCCCTGCTATGTTCTCCTCTTCATTGTTATTTAAAAGAAAGAGGGATGGAGAGCTTTGTAGATGCTATTTGGACTGCATATTTTTGTTGTCTGGTCTTTCTACCATTTCTGTACTTACAGCATCAAAATATTTAACCAATGGAGTCATCATGAAACATTGCCTATCTGTTATTGTACAGCTTGTTTTTAAACTAGAAAGAAACCACCACAAAGGTGGAGGGAGTATTCTTAATGCTCTTTCTCGAGACACTTTTTAGTGGGTCACTACAATCGGACAGGAGAGTGCAAAGATGAATGGTGGTCAATCAAGTCTTCCCATAGCTCCCTAAGCTCCAGGAAACAGTGTTTACTTGCACCTTCAGACTCCTGCAAACCAACCACAAGAGGCTGAGCAGGGCTGTATTCCCAGTGCAACATGGGCAGCAAGGAGAATAAGCAAGTGGGCTCTTGCCAAGTAACCCAAAGCAGATAAGGACGTATTAATGTGACTGCAATGTATGAGACTTCACCTGAAAGACTGTGTACAGATGAGGTCAACCACATTCAAGAAAGGCGAACTGAAAGCAAAGGCGTGTTCAGAGAAGGGCCACCAGGAGAGAAGCAAAGAACCTATATTTTGAGAGGACACTAAAAACAACCTGGCTTTTTTTAACCTAGCAAAGGAATATCTATGAACATATCAGGACGGCATGTGCCAGGGAGGGAGAAGAGATAGTTAAACTCAGTATCAAAACAAAAGATTAAATGCATTTAACCAGTCACAAAAACTGTAGGAAGTTAGAAGACAAAAGAAAGTCCTCAAACATCAAATTATTGAGGTTTTGAATGCAGCTCCAGAGATGTAGTGGGAATGAAAATGGAACTGCTTGTAAAACACAGTTCAGTCAATCTCCGTATAAGAGATGGTGTGATGTGATTGCTTATGATAGCTGGATGGTGGTCTGGCCTTGATGACTCAAGAGGTGCCTTCCAATCTTATGTTAATGGACACATAAAAGAAATCTATTTCATAGAAATATAGTCCCAGTTGGAGTAATAGAACAAATGGAACTTTCACATTTATTGATAAATTCTGCAATTTTTATCCATAAACTGTTGGACTGTTAGAATTGTGCTCTGAATGTTATTAACGCTGATTAAAAACTATGTCCAAAGCATTTATGACTAAGTGAGCACCTCTGGACTTCCTCTGGCATTCGTCACACTGTTGTAGGTGGTTATCTCATCTGAGCTTGTAAATGGAGTGATTCTGAGTGAAACTTGAAGTTGGATAATGGACATAGAGAATTGCCAAGTGAATCTTTGGCCTGCCTTCTGAATCAGTAATAAGCAAATGTTTTGCTGAACAAATGATATCAATGGATCTGCAACTGCCAAGAAGGTACATTTCCAAGTAAAACATAAAATGGACTTCTGGTTTTTTATCGTTATTAAAAATCATGGGGTGCTTGGACATCCTACCAACCTGACCAGAATTTGTCATAGGAAATGTTATTCTGCATATGTTCCTGTAGTTTCAACTTTAAGGTATTTCTCCTTGTTCTTCTCCTAAGCCAGTGGCTCTCAAGTTTTTTGGATGGTGAGCCACTTCTCAGCCTTTGTAATGCCTCAAACACTTATCTGTATTAAACACACTTTTCAGTTTTAAAATACTACTGGGGCAACTATGGGTCTGTACACTGCTTGTACACCACTTATTCAGACTTCTAGATTCAGTGTTAGAGAGCTATTTTGTTGCAGTGATGGAACTATTAAGACACAATGATTTTCTTTCACAACGTGGCTATAATTTGTGATCGATTGCAGTAGTCAATGATTTCTTACGGTTAATCGTTTTTGCTACGTTGTGGTATAAGGATACATACAATTTTTGTTGCTTATTCTCTTATTTTTATAAACGTGATCGTTCATTGTTATTATTATTGTCACTCCTGTTATTATTACACCATGCGATTAAAGGGCATCTTTGGGATTGCTTACAAATACGGTCTGCTTCGTCTGTGGTTTTTCCTACCTTGGTAAGCAGGGCCATTTTTATGGCTTGGTACTGTTCGTGTTCTCCAGCAGGCTGAGCACAACTGCATAAAGAAGAGTAAGGCACAGTTTGGTCCTCAGACTTTTGATGAGCTAAAAAAAAAAAGAGCAGGGAAAGTTTCTGGCATTAGTGAGCCAGACCTATGAGTGTAGAGAATACTTAGTACCTATTTTTAAATCGTCTTTTCCTGCCTCCTTGAATCAGGCTTTGCCAAATGCATCACTGTTAGAAATATTAGGCTATTGTAATACCAGAGGCTGTGGTCAGATGTAAAATTAACTTTCTCTCACGACATTCAGACAAAGTAATTTTGTATGATGCGTGCGTGTATTTTCTCTGCCGCAAAGGGTGAGGCCAAATCCTTGCATGGCGTATTTAATTACCTCGATTAGTTAGGTTTTGTGTGGTCCTCACTATGAAGGTGTGGTCACATACCAGTGTCAGTCCCATTCAGTTTTAACAGCAGACCATAGCGCTTGTAATACAGTTAACTCTGTTATTAATCAGTATGTGCCACTACGTAGTCACTGATTTGATAGATGTCACATGTATTTGATAGATTTCCTCATCTTTCTGTCCTTCTTCTTATTCAGCACAGAACTTGTTGCAAAATGCTAATGTGAGTAGAAGAACCCACTCAGGAAATGCGTATTTGGACCTGGAGATGAGTCTGTGCCTGGTTAGGCTCCGAGTAACATGAAGGGATCTATCAGGATGAGGGATGTTGCATAAATACAAGGTATTAATGCCGTATTAAGATTTGTCAAATTTGCGCTTCTAAGACAATAATGCTGACAGTTTAAAAATGAAAGTGAGTACTGTATAGTAAGCCTAACTCTTATTTCCTAACCAGCATTTAAAATTGCATTGATTTGAAGGACACATATTTCTCAGTGAGCATTTTTTTATTAAAGAAAAAACAATGCTGACTGAGAACAGCCTGGTTCTAGAAAGATAATCATGGACCACCCAGGCATAGCTTTTACAAGGCCCAATTTACTAAGGAATGCCAGAATGTTGTCTCCTGGGGTTATTGAAGAAGAAATTAGTGTCTGTGCACTAGAGACTGTTTGTTAAGTTATAACTCCAAAAGAAAAAAGAAAAGGGAAGAAAGGATGGTAAATTAATATTATTATATTTAAACTATGAGTCTCCATTGCCTTTGCCAAAATCTTTTATGGAAAGTGCAGTGTTACAAAAAAAAAATGCAGTCAGTAGAAAAAGCCACACTACCATGAGTACACCCATATGGCATGCTGCAGTATAGGCAAATATATAGATCTTACTGAAAAAAAACCCCAAACCACAGAAGCTGAATGATATAAGAGGCAAAGCTTATTTTTCTGTAAGGGTATATACTGAGAACCAGCTATCCAAACAATGATGCTGCTGCAGATGTTTATGAGGTAATTGACAGTCATGATGCACAAATGCTACTTAAAGGGTATTGCAAAGTAAGGATGGAAGTGGCCTTTTAAACTTGCACGGCACTGAAGCAGGGAAGCAGGCAGTGCAGGAGAACAGACGGGATTTCTAACTGCTGCCTTTTACTTGCAGCAGTGGCTTCTCTGGTGAAGTTTTATGAGCTTTCATGCTGCAATAATGCTGACAAAGAGCCAGAGGGGGTATTTATTTTTTTTGTTTGGAGCTGATTTGGAGGTTTTTTGTTTGTTTATTTATAAATAAAAATTCCATACATTTATGAATACACACCCTGCCCAGCCTGTCCCCAGCAGGCTGAGGAACAGCTTGCCTCCACCTGGTTTGCAGTAAATCAGAGCCTCCCAATCCCATCAAGTGTCCGTTGGTTTTCCCTGGAGTTGCTTTCTTCCATGCGGGTGTCCCCGACATGTTTCAGGCTCTTTCTCGGCCTGACAAATGGCTGGTTCAAAAAAGAGCCTCTTTGATTTCATGATAGAAGATGGCTTGATTTTTGGTTGATATGGGTTTTGTTTTGTTTTGTTTTGTTTTTATTCTCATGTATCAACAACTGACCAGGCTTATCCAAAAAACTTCCCTTTGAGGTATAAAAGTTTCCTGGAAAATTTGCTCTCTGCAGGTGTAATGCTGAAAAAGTTATAAATGACGGAAAACAAGGGGTTCTACTGGAAAATCTTTGACAGCTTTAACTGCAGCTGTCACTAGCACCCCAGCTATGACATATGGTCCTCTGCTGACGCAATACTAATAGCCTGTAAGCACCTGTATCTACCTTCTCATAAAATACCAATTATGGAGCATTATCCAGTGAGTTTTGCAAGGCACACTTCCCTAAAATCCCAACAGCAAATGAAAAAGTTGCAGTGAGAGCCAAAAAACTCAACCCCCAAACCAGACTATACCTCTTCAGTCACCGTCCAATGATGGTGATGTTTAAAACATTCATTATAGAGAATACAGCCAGCTCTACAAGAGCGTGCACAGAACACACTCTCAGATGCAATTGCCTCTACCAAGGTTTTATTACTGCCCTGTGTGGAGTTAAAAAAAAGAAAAAGAAAAAGAAAAAAAATTCCTCAGCAACAAACTTACAGAATACAGGGATCAGTCTCATTAAGGAAGAAAGGGGAACTTTATGAAATATATTTACAGAAAAAGAAAGGGAAGAAAAGAGTATTGTACTAACTCCACTAGGGAAATAAAAGAGACGACCAGCCTTATACCAACAAAAAGAGGCATAGAATTACTAGAAAAACAACTATAAAGACATCATAAATCAAACAGCATAGAGTTTAGAACATCAAAAACGTAGAAATTTTCATCTATTATTAATTATGATAAAAAATTCTATCTCAGAATATTTTACGCAGCAGCTGTTGCCAAGAAAATCTACATTTTCTTGAGCTGAGAAACTTCAAAATCAGAAGCAAATCTTTGCGTAGCCAGTGGAGGTAGCATAGATATTAACACAGTATTTCAATGTCTTCTTCCCATTTTCCAGTCAATTAAAAATAAAAATATGAAATACAAAAACTTTTAAAATTTTATTTTGATCTTCTTTAAGTATTTAACTGAGCCCCAATATCCTGGTGTCTATTTTGTGTGTGTCACGCAGTCTTCTCTCTGAAATTGAGTTATGGCTGTTAATCCATGTGGATTAGTAGTTTTAAAAAAGTAATTTACTTGTTGTTTTATTTTTTCCCTTGTAGTAATTTTTATGAGGTTGAGAACCACTTTTGAAGACGGTGTCAAAGTTACGATACACCAGATTTGCTCCCTCCTGAAACCTGTTAGCACCAACTCTGGCAGCTAACCTACAGTGACAAAATAGCTATCGTTATCTTCCTATTAATGTGTGTGTGTATATTTTCATATATTTTAAGGAGCTGGTTCAGGACTTGGGTCCATAAGCATAGATGCTTGCCTACATTTTCCTGAACAGGATTTTGACCAGGGGCAGGATTACATTGTGTACGGCTTGAGACTTTGGCCTCTGTAATCTGCTGCATCTCTTCACACGTTTTGTTAATTTAGATTGCAAGTTCCTCAGGGCAGGAACCACGTCAGTGTTTGTGTGCTATAGGTCTTGGAAACACTTATGGAAATAAATAGAATAGAATAGAATAGAATAGACTATTTCAGTTGGAAGGGACCTACAATGATCATCTAGTCCAACTGCCTGACCAATTCAGGGCTTACCAAGTTAAAGCATGTTAAGGGCATTGTCCAAATGCCTCTTAAACACTGACAGGCTTGGGGCATCGACTGCATTCCCTGTTTCTTCTCAAACCAAGCTGCAAACAGCTGAAATTAAGTTATATAGAGATATAGCTGAAATGTCCATGTTACCCTGTCTATGTGTTTCAGTGTGGACTGAAAGAATCAGTTTTAATGGTAGGAGATATTCTGGCCTCCATATGCATTCAGTGCCTGGCCTCTCGTCAGGGACTCGTTTACAGCCATTTAAGTGGCAAATTATGGTTCTTGAAAACTGATTAATTCTTATTCGTCTAGATAAAAGATAAGGCATACAAAAAATTATTAAAAACTAACTTGATAAAACAGAATGCTCCATTTGATGGGTGGAAGGAGAATTTTCAGGGGAAATACCAGTTACAGCAAACAGCAATAGCCAAGTCAACTCTCATGGTTAGTATTTGTCAACAGTGTAACACATTTGCATCAGTCAGGAAAGTCATCGAAGCTGTTCACTTGGAAGAATTGCAGTCTCTTGTTCTTGAAGCAGCAGCGAAATGACAACCTATAAAATGCTTGCAAAGAGTTGAAAGGAAACATTTCAGGCACTGCCTGGAAAACGTGTGACTAAGGCTGTGAGAATAATTGTTTTTTTTCAGCTAGAGTGCCGAACCTAAAAAAGAGGGAGAAAAAATAAGTTAGAGTCAAACCAAATGGAACTTCATTTTTTGTTTTTCTTGCCAAAATGGAAATCTGAAAACATTTATTTAGTGTAAAATGCAAACATACATTCCATTTCATCCAAAACAAAAATGTTCATTTTGAAGCATGAAGAGGAAAAGTAAAGGAAATAAAGGGCTGGGATTTGCCAGATTTTCAGAGGTGGCAGTGCTTTTTACCTAGCAGCTGGTGTGGGGGATGTTATATATATATATGCATGACTATTATTTGCAAAGTGACCCCCTGGCTCATTATGTGACCTTAGCAAAGGGGCAGAAAGCACAAGCTTTTGCAGGGGCAAAAGGCTCTTCCGCAGGTATCTTTGTGCCCACAACACAGTAGGCAGAATGTAAGTTTCCTTCCACGCCTGATGTGAACCTCCACATCCTGCGAGCGCTCCTGCTTCACCTGGCTGCCAGCTCTTGTGAAAGCAGGTGTGCTCCATGCCCCGTGTGTGTGTGCGGCTCTCCCTTTTGTCTCAGGGACTGCATGGAGCAGGATGTTGAACACAGCTGCCTCAGCCACCGGGCTAAAAAGCCTTTTTCTCCATATCGCTCTCTTCCTCTTTGCCACAGTGATTATTTAAAAACCTTGTAATACTTCAGCTTCATAATAACATGGAACAGCTCTCTCGAGAAGGATTTAGAGCCACTTGCCTGAATATCCTGTAGGGAGACGGTGAGGGCACAGGCGTACTGGCAGATCAAGGTCTCTCTCAACTCTGTCTAGGGGAGGTGTGTTGTACCTACTGCTTGTGACCTGGTCACATATTCAATGTATGTGCAATGAAACGAGCTGAATGAGACTTAGTTTGCAAGTACATGGCATCTGCACTGTCAGTCCAACATAACCTGGGATGTACACCAACAGTTCTTTCCTGGAGTCACAGGCAGGAACACGGGAGTTCTAGGGAGGGCAAGAGTGCACAGGCAGTGCACTCTGATCCTTGACTAAGGATCTAATCTGGTGCTCACTGGATCTTGTGCAATCACAGAATAATTCAGTTTGGAAGTGACCTCTGGAGGTCTCTAGTCCAACCTCCTGCACAAAGCAGGGTCAGCTCTGAACTCAGCCCAGGCTGCTCAGAGCTTTATCCAGTTGGATTTTGAAAACTCCCGAGGATGGAGACTGCGCAGCCTCTTGGGCAGTCCCAGCGGGTGCTGCTCTCATGGAGAAGTTGTTTTTCCTTATATCCAGTCTTAATCTCTCTTTCTCCAACTTAAGTCTGTTGTCTCTAATCCTCCCACCATACACCACTGAAGACCCTGGCTCTGTCTTTTCAATCACCTCCCTATAGGTACAGGCAGGCTGCTGTTAGGACCCCTAAAATCATCTCCTCTCCAGGCTGAACCAGCCCGGCTCCCTCAGCCTCTCCCTACAGGTCAGGTGCTCCAGCACCTGACCATCATGGTGGCCCTCTGCTGAACTCATGCTACTTTGTCAGTTCATTGAGAGACTCTTCCTTCCCAGTGGCAGGGCTCTCCATTTGGCTCTGGTGAATTTCATGGAGTCTCGGTTGGCCCCTTCCTCTGGCCTGTCTGGGTCCCTCTGGACGGCAGCTCCTGCCTTCAAGTGTATTGAGTGGCCCCCCAAATCGGTGCCATGTGCAAACTTGACAGGAGTGCAGCCTATCACCTCTTGCCAGGTCATTCATAAAGATATTAAACAGTCCAGGTCCCATTGCAGGCACCCAGATAGAGTATGATACATTAACCATAACCCTCTGAGCCTGAACATCCAACCAGTTGTTTTACTCAACTATTTGTCCACCCATCCAGACTGTGAGATTTCAACTTGGATACAAGCGTACTGTAGGAGACAGTGCTTAAAGTCTTGCTGAAGTCAAGGTAAATGACATCTACTCCTCTCTACTTTTCCACAGATCCAGCCATTTTATCGTAGAAAGCAATTGAGTTGGTCAGGCATGATTGACTTACTGAAGGTTCTTTATTCAACTAGCCAAAATGTAGCAAGGTAAGCAGAGCAAAATAAGCCAGACAAAGAGGAGGTGGCTTGTCCTAGACCACAAAAGAGGTCAGTTGTGCAACCAAGAACAAAACTCAAGTCTTCTTAATCTCAGTCCAGTCCCTGACCTAAATTATGTGTCTTTATCTTGTAACTGAAAGTTAACTTTTAGTGAAGTATTTCATAGCTGGAAGGAAAAAAACAAACACGGACGACATGGCAGATCCCCGGAGACCGCTAATATTATTTTGAGAACTGTTATGGTAGACCAAATTCAGCTATGAATTGATGAGCATTCCTCTTTAGAAATAAATGCCAATAAAGGCCAACACAATTTGGCCTTTACATTTCCTAGACCGCAAATGGCTTAGAAGCTTTGAAAATTACACTCAGGTTGGGATAACAATAAAGAATAGAGGGATCTTTTCTTGTGGTAGTAGGAGGAATGAAGTGTGTGTCATGTGTAACTGCCTATACATATCTGACACAGAACTTGATATGTGTAAGCAAATGTTAACTTTAATTCCTTAAAGTTCAAGACCATGTTCTTTGCTAGTGAGGCAGGAGGCCGACAGATTGGAGAGACAAAAGAGGCAATATTCTTAATGGACTAGAGTGCCAGACTGTCTAGTGATGCCCACAAGTGGAGCCACATTTTCAGCAGATCTCTTTTGCCCCAACAGTTTTCTTGTGAGACTTGTGGCCTTATTTGTAGAAAACTTTGTCCTGTTTTCTTGGCTCTGTTGAAAATCTGATGACTTTTTTTTTTTTGATTTGTGGATGGGTGCTCTTGAAAATCCATCCTAAGGAGACAGCTGAAAACTTTGACACCTGACTGATGTCAGGAGGATGCAACATATTTTATACAGAAATACAACCTCCATTGGAGAGTAATGCTGCTTTCCAGAAAAACAAGATAGCAACAGTCCTTCCCTAGTGGGTCTAAGCTCCTGTTTGAATGCAGCCTTTAAGGAGGAATTTCAGAGCTGTTGAGTTTCACGCACGAGCAGTAACGGCTGGTTCATTTAACCTCTGGGCCCATACTGAAACCACAGCCAAAGAGACAGAGGATTGCAGTTGGACTTTTTCAGTTAGCTGCACCACTTGAGTGATGGATGCACTGAAGTCCAAGAATAATTTCCATTCAATTTAGTATGTTAAGAATTCATCCCTACCATCTATCTTTTAAACCTCTTTTTTTTTTTTTTTGGTAGCTGTTCACAGGTAGCTCAGAAAATAACTGCATATTGGGTCAGATGAGTGTGGTCATGTTTTTGTCCTATTATTCGGTGATCATGGGAGCCTCCATTACATACAAAAATTGCCTGAAACTCTTATAAAAACAGCCTATCCGTACCATGGGCTGGTAGGAACGTGCTGCCTCAGACCATGATATACCAGATTGTTTCCCAAACTTTTGAAAGAGAAAAATAATTTTGCTTCTCCTGCTAAATTGCCACATGTTGCTAAATACACACCCATTTTAATGTATTCATCTTCTGTGATCCATTGTCAGCTCTTCATACCCCGCAAGGGGATATGTCTCAGACTTTAGGAAACAATGATCTGTTGTGACTCATCTGCTTAAGCCTTTTATTCATTATTTTCCATCATACAGTTAACCAGTTGCTATATATTTTTGCTTGGCATTAATTATAATTGAATAAATAGTAATTTTTTATGGGTTAACCCATAAAAACCTCAGCGGTTTGAGTGGCTTTCAGTAGGCATCTGAAACCTACTTACTGCTATAGGAAAGACAGGAAAACGGGATCTGCAGATTATGTGTATAAAACTAGAGCAGTCCTAACTGCAGCAAGAATGGAAATTTGAAAAAGGGTTTGCTAATTCCTCCCACCCACATAGAAATGCAAGTTTCTACATCTTTCTTTCTTACCTTCTTTTTCTTAGGAGTGAGGCAGAGGGTGAATATATGGAAAGAGAAGGTAAGAAAATTTGGAGAGTGGGAAAATTGAAAATAGGAATACAAAAACACTGCAAAAAATGTTTTTGTTATTTCAAATCTGGCCTAACCAAGACACATTAAAAATGTCAGGCATCAGTCTGTTCATGCAAAAATTCCCACTCAGTCTGAAGAGGAAGAAGCTTTACAAGTTTGAAGAGCACTAGAACAGGTCCTGTCCTACCTCACTGTTCTGAAATTTCATTGCTACTGAAGTTGCAGAAGGTATAAGTCAACCCAGAACTTGGCCCATTTTCTTGATGGTAAACCAAAGCTTTCTATGATCTTATTGTTATGTAGAAAGAAAAGATTGGAGTGGGTTTCAAACCACCATGCAAACTTTCAGTAAAACACATCAGAGACTGCTTACATGATCAGCCTTTTAGCAACAGCATTTTTACTATGCAAAACAGTATTTTGGACCAAAGTCTACACCTTCCTGTAAATGGTTCTAATTCCAATATTCATGAATTCTGGCTTTATTCTTAGTATTTAGCACTGTTTTATGTAGTGTCTGAAGACTAGCAGGGTCAGACATCCAATCCACAGAGTGCAGTTATGTAGTAAGTTACTGTGCTTCCCGTACGCAGATTCACAGAACAGTTTAGATTGGAAGGGACCTTCTAGTCCAATGTCCTGCTCAAAGCACTTCTGTTTAGAGCAGGTTGCTCAGGGGCATGCCCAACCGAGTTTTGAGTATCTCAGAAGATGGAGATCCCACAGCCTCTCTGGCCAGTTGTTCCAGTGGCTAATCACTTTCGTCTTGAAAGCGTTTGTCCTTAAATCTGGCTGGAATTTCCTACGTTCTACCTTGTGTCCAGCGACTCTCTTCCTGTTACAGCTGGGAAAAGTCTGGATCATTTTAAAATGGCTAGAATGAGGAAAATGGCTATAGTAAAAGCAACATAGCTGCCTCTTATCTAATGAATCCTGCATATGAAATCAAGTGAAAATCCTTTGCAATCAGCAGCAGATTAAGAGAAAATCTAATTTGGTCAGATTGCTATTTTGCCTACCAAGTAGATTAAATATGGAGAAGACTTGTCAGATCGTTGAGCCATTCCCATTGCAAGCAGATACAATCTCCAGCAGAGAACGTCTCTAATTTTCAGATGAAAATGCCTTTGCAGGGACGAGCACTGTAGGACTCTCTTTCTCTTGGAAAGCCAGGAGCCTCACAGGCTTGTAGGAGAAGATGGCTCTGGGGTGGGAGGAGGGGAGAGGAGATTGACGGCCACCGGGAAGCCTTTCGGCAGTTCAGTGAGGAGTGTGCAAATGCGGCATCTTTCCCTGAGTGCTCCAGCACTCCCCTCAAGAAAGGCAAGACAGTAAATCTTGTCTTTGCATTGTAG
>NW_009217821.1:67888-93440 GCF_000690835.1 Fulmarus glacialis
ATCTTTTTTCCGTTTTTATTGTTTTTTTTTTTTTTTTTTTTTTAAACTTCCACTGTGCAGCTGCTGGGCTTGTAGGCCCACTTCTACAGCTCCTCGCAATGAACCTGCTCCCTCTTTGCCTGGTCCTAGTCACAAAAACAAAGGAAGACGGGGGGAAGCAGACTTGTTGCTGAGCCACCTCTCCTGTTGCAGAGGTCTGATGTCTGAGGTGTTAATCTTCATGTTCTTTTGATCTGAGTAAGGATAATAGGTTTGTGCAGCTGCTGGGCTTGTAGGCCCACTTCTACAGCTCCTCGCAATGAACCTGCTCCCTCTTTGCCTGGTCCTAGTCACAAAAACAAAGGAAGACGGGGGGAAGCAGACTTGTTGCTGAGCCACCTCTCCTGTTGCAGAGGTCTGATGTCTGAGGTGTTAATCTTCATGTTCTTTTGATCTGAGTAAGGATAATAGGTTGTTTTTCAATATTGTTTCTAGTTCATTAATATGTATGTTGTCTGCTCCTTTCCCCCCCAACCCCCCAGAAAACCCTTTGAAGATACCTTTGTAGCCTCTCTTCTGCTGCAGGCCTAACTTTGACTTTTCCGCTGTTCATTGTTTTCCTCTGCGTTTCATGTTCTCCCTCCATTACAGCCACTTTGCTGCTGCAGCCAGGGCTAAAGCATCATCCTGTTTTCTTTCCGAGGAGCAGTCTAATGCAACAGCACTTTTTGCTGCAACCTCACTCTGTGTAGAAAACTAAACCAGCTGTGGCCAGGCAGCACAGAATAGGTCCTAGAAATAATGCTGATGTCTCAGGAGGTGTCACTCTTTTTTCACGTTCTTTCATCCCAGACAAGAACAAGAACTGAGGATACAGTGCAGCAGCCAGGGCCAAAAGGCCTGAGACCCCAGCTATAATGATGGCTGAGAAAGCCAGATGCCAGCGTGCAGAGGGGTTTTTGTAGGGTGCGTCAGACCTATTGCACCCATGCAGCACGGTGTACCTCTTTCATGCTCAGGGGACTCCAAACAGCATATAAGGTAGCCCCTCGTCCCCCTCTTACATGGTGCAGTTCCTTCAGGACTCACTCAGTGTGCGCGATACCTAAGCCCCCCTGGTTTCTGCATGTGGCCCTGGCAAAGCAGGTGTCACTGAGCAGACTAAAAGAGGAGACCATCACTGGTAGGCAATGGCGCCTTTTAGGCATCTGTGTTTCTCCCTACAGTTAGTATTGGACAAACCATCCTTCATTAACTGTGCTAAAGTCTGATTGGTGTTGTTTCCAGGCATAGTTAAATAGTTGTCATACTGTACCCCATGAAAGGGTGAGACAATCACTATGTAGTTTTAAAGGCTGCTTGTGATGAAAAGAGCATTAGATCATTCGATTGCTATTTTTCTTTGGAATACACCCTCCTACTCACCACCCTGTGGGCATCTATACTCTCTTTTGTGGAAGTTGTTTCTGTTAATGTGATTTCATGTGCTTTGGGGCATTTCAGTGTTCTTGCTGATCTTTTTTTTCCCCCTGCCTTCTCTTCATCTGTACCCTCTCCATATTTTTGTGGTATATTTGGCAAAACTGTGGGTTACACCCATGTTTCATCTTGTTGTTTTTGTCATTTATTCACCAACTGAGCTCAGAGGAAGGATTTGTTTTTCAGTAAAATCTGGGGACTTTTTGTTTTTTGTCTTTTAATAATTTTATAGTTTTGTTGACTAAAGCACAAGAAAATTGAACGACTTGTCCATGGTCACACAGTGAGTCATTGCTTCTGTCAAAATAAGAATCTGCCTAGAGCTGCCATAGTTTGCATCTCCTCATTCCAGCCATTAGAGAAACTCAGCTCTTCTGTGAATTTGTCATAGATCTAAATGAAAGCTGTTTTTTACATCACCTGTTTCTATGGCACTGAATAAATTTCACAGGCATAGCTATCGACCACACTGTGTGGTAGGCAATAGCAATATGAAGCTCTGAGATAAAAAAGATTATGTTAGTTCCTGGCCTTCCAAGAATGGATTAATAAAGACCCACGAATCTTGACCCTCTAGGTCCAGCTCTGCTCCGGTCCAGGATTCACTTGAGAGACAAGTTTGGGACAATAAAGTAAGGGGCTCTGAGGGTCTCAAAGTTTTGCCTTTACCCTAAATCATCGCATCTTGTCACAGCCCAAGACTGGAGTCCCCACACGTGGTATGGGCCAGAGCTGCTCTCTCCACTCAGACCCAGGGATCAGGCTGTGGAGAGCTGAGCCTCGAATGGAGAGGGAGCTCGCTAGTGATCACCGCTTCAGTACCACTCATAACAGCAGATAAAAGAGCAACATTGCCTGCAGAGACAGAGGAACTCTGAAGAAACAGAATCTATGACCTTATGGTTTTATAAAATAACCAAGGAAGACAGGGTGGGAAACATTCCCAGTATTCCCACTACTCCATCACATTACTGGTTGGGAATTCAGTCACAGAAAAATTAAAACTATCTTCAGGCATAGAAGGCTATCCAACAAGAGGACATTTTCTTCTTGGGCAAGTGCCTTTTAACTGAGCTACAGACAACCTGGCTCTGTTCAGAGTCCTCCAGCAACTTTCCAGTGATAGTGATGGTGCTGCTGTTAGTAGAACCTGACTGTATGTTTGTCCTTCTTCATTAACTGTCTTAGACCCTCTGACCCTCAGGGGTCCACAACCACAGCTTGATGGCACCTGCTGCAGAGGGGTTGGAGCCTAGGGACAATAGCCACCTCAGCTGAGTGTGGTCCCTTGCCACTACCTCCTAAGGCTGCTGAGGATGTCTGCAACAGAGCTAAGAGCTGAACCCACCACCTCTGACTACCATTTCCAAGTGTAAACCCCCAAATACTTACAAGGTTCAACAATGAAAGCCAAAAAAACCCCCAAAAACCCAAGTGGAGTAGAGTACCAATGTACCTCAGCTGTTTTTATAGGCTGAAAAATATTCAAAGTCTCCTCCAGTAGTCAAAGTCACATCTGGTGGTGAAGAAATGTGGGGAGGTGAGACAAAGAAATTAGAATATGACAGGACATACAATAGCATTATCATGGGCCAAATGAAAGACTAATTTAAGTCTTATTTATAGACTGTGGGTAACATTCAAATTTCACTTCATCTTCTTTAAGCCTTTTACTCACTAATTCTTTGAGAGGAAGACTAATTAAGAAAAGGATCCACTTGGTAACTTATTAGTTTTAAAATCTTTCTTCTTTACAACTTTGGTCACTACTTCTTCCCTAGTCTTTCAGAAATTTTTCTTGAGTTTATTGAAGAGACTTCAGTTGCCTCAAACCTTTTTATTTTAGCTCATTTAAATATATCAGCTAGTTTCAAGACTTGATAAAGATGAATGCAATTAAGCTTAGACGCCTCATAAATGTTAGGCAAAGAGCTTTTATTTTGACAAGACGGTAGAGCCAAATTAAAAGAATATCTGGTAACCTTCTGAAAATACGAATGACTGTAATTAATTTTGTACGGGGATTATAATGAATTACATTTGCATACAACAAGGAATGCTAAAGAACTGATGCAATAGTTTGTGTGTGTAAGTGTATGTTTGTGTGTGTATATGTATGTAATGCAATATTATAATGTGGCAATGTATGTTTTATCATTAAGATTTGTACTGAGTTTCCATTGTCTCTATCCACACCTTCAATACTAGCAACAAAATCAGCAGGCAAGCTAAGCCCGGCATGCACTTTTCCAGCCGAATGTGAGGTCAGACAGAATGGCAGATCCTAAATTATCATACTCCATGAGATAATACCTCTGTGAAGTTGGCTTTTCAACACCAGTCTCAAACTGCTTTGCGAGGCAGGTCATTAGTATTGTACCAAAGGGGAAACTGTGACAGCAGAGATAGAAACAGAACCTATGACCTCTTGAGTCCGAGCCTGGCGTTCATACCCACCTGGGAAGCCACGCTGCATCCTAACATATGCTTTCCCCAAGCAAAACCAGAAGTCTGGTGGCCATTTTTGTACTCTCAGCCACCTGAGAAAGAGGAAAAAGCAGCAAAGAGGATCAAGGTGGAGGGAAGAGTCTGCTCTGTAGAGGACAGAGGTCTCCATCACTGAATTTCATTAACCGAGGTTTGAGAAACTTCATTAACTGAGGTTTGAGGTGCAAAGCTGATTTCAATACACTCTGATTTTTGAAATCAAAAGTCTTTTTGAAAAGCAAACCATGAAATAGCATTCATAAACCGGGGAAGTGCCAGATACAGTAGATGTCATTTGATGGATACTTAAATTTTTTTTTTTTTTTTTAAAGGAAATAATGTCTACAGAAGTTTGATTAGGACAAAACAGAATGACGGTGGTCTTATATTTTGGTTTCTTTTAAAAGTAAAGGACAGTTTTCTCAAGAAAAATATGTTTTTCTTCAACAACATCTGGTCAGAATTCACAATATAAAGTAATAATTAGGAAGACTCTTGTCCCATTGGAAGCCATAATAAGATCAGGAAGTCTCACCAAACTTGGGTGGGAACATCTGTCCCTTGACAAGCCCAAAGAGGATCATAAAAAGTCCTGGAGTCTGACTTGGTGTTTATTTTTTCTGCCTCTTAGGCATTTGAAGCAGCTGATGATCCAGTCTTAGGTTGTTGAAGGTAAAGCCTTAGAGAAGGAGGGCTGTCTGGGGCCTGAAGAGCATCCTTAAGCTAAATTGCCATTCACTAGGTTTCACACAATTTGTTAAGCACCTGGTATAATTATGGGAACAGTAGTGGTACTGCCCAGGAACTAGAGAGGAAAGGACTGAAAGCCAGGAGATGTATGCTGTTTTCTTTACTGTGCTGCTAAATAGCTCTGTGACTGTGGGTCAAATCAGTTCTTTTCCGCACCTCAAGTTCTGTAAGCCTGATTCTCCTGAATATATAACAAGCCTGATTCTCCTGACTATATAACAAACTTGTACCATTGTGTCTGCAGTGGTATCAGTAAAATTACTTCTTATCCCATCTTCTGTGAGTGTACGTGCATTTTGGAGCTCCGTTGGTACTGGGGCTGAAGGTATTGGCCCACTTCTACAGAGGTTCTTTGAAGTCCATGAATGCAGGATGCTATTGCATTGATCTTTTCAGAGAAGCACAACAGCAGTGTGAAGCATTAGGATTTTTTTCTGTTTGCCATTTGTCTGCTGATTTGCTTTAGCCTTGACTTCACAAGTTAGCAACTCGGTTTGTAACTGAAACATGAAAACTTAGGGAGGGAGGTTGCTGGACAGAGTGTGGAGCAGAGCTGACCTTGAATAAGACATGCCAGCTCTGCAGAGAGCATACAAATGTGTTACCCTGTATAATATGCAGAAAGGTCTTGAGGTCTCTCCCCTCTCTTTAAACATCAAAGATAGGATAATGTGTTTTCATCCTTCGACATTAAACATTGTTACAGTCTTGGCAAAGGCAGAGAATTGTCACTGGGATCCACTGCCATGGGAGGTCATGGAGTGAAACTGTACGGCTGGATTTGAAAATGGAGAGGAATAATCTTGTAACCAGTAATAAAAAGTGTAGTTACACATGCTAAAATAATGATAGGGCCATAACCTGAATGCGGAGAGAGTCAGGGAGGAATTCCCCTCTACGCCATGTAGAAGCATGGCACATGTAAGCTGGTGGATTTGGGGGATGAAGAGGCAGGGTCACCTTGTCTTGAGGTAACAGATAAATCAGACTTGATGGAAGAGACCACTTCAAATTTTTGAGAATAGTAGTCTCAAAGCGGGAAAGTGCAAAATACGTTAAGCGGTCCTGGTAAAGACTTGCTATACAGGTGTGCCTGGGGGCACCAATAATTTTTGGAAGAGCAGGAGAACATTTCAGGGAGGTGGACCGAAGGTTGGATTCCTTTTTGTGGATTTATAACAACTTTGAAATGCTTACTATTGTTTCTGGATGTCTGTTAGAAATTGGGAAATGGAAGTGAAATCTTGGCTTTATAAGTTTTGTGGAATAGTTTGAGTTACATCATAACCGAGGAAGAGAAGCGTGGAAAGATTGTTTTTTCAGGTGAGGATCAAAATGAGATGGATATATGGTGAAACAGAAATGTGGAACCCATGCTTTAGGAAAGAAGGGCATCAGCAAAAAAGGTCGCTGCTCAGTTTTGCAGAGCCATGTAGCTGCGTGCTAAATAAGCAGTGATGGTTCCATCAGGCACTTTGCTGAGTATGGCTCAGAGAGCGTTTTGCCGCCTGAGACAGGGTGGTGGCCATGAGAGTGGGAGCGGACACTGTTGATCTCTTGTTCCAAACCACATCCCAAGTGAAGTTTTTCTATTGTTTTCCTTCCAGACCTGTTGGCAACAACTCTAGCTGCTTGATGCCTTGACATAATAGTGATCACATCTTCTCTTTGCGCTCGAGTCAGTTTTTCTCCTATCCAGTGGGATTCAGTACTAGATATTTTATCAATGTGATAGTGTTACCATACATTTTTAGACCTTAATTTCTTGGAGGGCTGCCTTCAAGAGCTGTAACATTCTGTAATTGTTCGGCACACCTGTTTCCAAATACCTCAGTGTGAAACTATTTGTTTTTTCCTGTGAGAAGACTATAGTACATGTTCTGTTAAGTCTTTGACACCTAGCCAAAAAATACACCATTCATTTAAACTTAAGCACTAAAGGCTCTATTCACACACATAAAAAAAAGGATATTTCACACTTTTCCAGTAGAATTTTAAATGGAAATGAGAGTGCATTAAAATATCACCTAGTCCAGCATTGCAATAGGTAGCTATGGGATGATGTGTTGAAACTGAATGTACAGAAGATGGAAGTAAATGAATATTATGTAGATAATATTCATTCTACATAGCTTTAGAAAAATTAACAACATGAAATACAAGGGCAAGACTGTGGCCTTAAGCCTCTGCCTATACTCAGGAAGTACAAAGGAGAATAAAGTACCTTTTGGTGACAACTTCTAGAACCACCCTTGTGGCTTACAGTCTGGGGAAGATCACACAATATTACCTCCCCATCCTGCTGTACAGGTTATAGAGTAACATTAGTATTTCCACTAAGTGCCAGGCTTGCTGTTCATCTCATGGGGTCTTCCTTTTATGCACCAAGTTGCCTCAGAAAAGTTCAATAATAAGTGAAATTATCCTTATATGTATATTGGGAAGTTTTTAGATCCTCCCATGCAAAAGATTTCACTTAAACATAAGGTGGCTATTAGTATTCAATCATGCTGTTTCGTTTTATCACCTCCTGATATAACAGAAGAAAAACTGTATCTGAGAGGACTACAATTACAGTTTCACCAATGTTAGGCATGCTGATGGCCCAAGGGCACAAAAGGGGTTAAATACCTGCTTATATTTGCTCCTTCAATATGAAAAAACTGTGAGCTAATTGGCTACCAACATTGCTTAATTGCAGGAGTTATTAGTGCAGCAGAAGCTAAACCAGGTTGCATTTGAAATGTGCTTGTTAAAACGTATGTATTTCTTCTGTCTGGAAGGATGACTATGTGTATATGATGCATATTTATATGTGCCCTGAAGCTCATCCTCTTCCATAGGGGAGGTGTCTTGTAAGCCTTCCTAAACCTAGTTACTCCACCCTGAGGGAAGTAGTTTTTCCTCTATGTTCAGTAAACATATTGATATTTCAGTCACTTCTTGAAGACATCAAAGGTAAAATGAATGAGGGGCTGCAGATCTTCTGTCATCTTAGAGCACAGACACTCTACTGTACTGTTAGGTGCATAAAGAGCACAATATATGTAGCATCACTTGAAGTGACCTTTCGTTTAGGTTGAGAACAGCAAAAAAAAAAAAAAAGAAAGAAAGAAAGAGAGAATAAATGTAAAATCTCTGTGGAAGAGTATTGAGTATACATCTCCTTTTGCAGTCCATGTTCAGCTTTGAGAATAAAATGGCTTCCCAAGTGGTTAGCAGTACAGTGCATAATACACAAACTAAAAAGTGTCACAATCTGAAAACTACATACTCCTTTTTCTATGCATAAAAAGAATCAGCTCAGGTTATGATCCAGAAATGCAATTGAATAGCTCGCTTTGATTTGGGCTTTACACTGTACAAATTTTTAGAATGATCCTAATAAATGTGTGCCTGGCAGCCAAATTTCATTCTCAGGTGTTAGTAAAGACAATACACCCCCAAACACTGTAGCATAACCTCTCAAGATTATGGCTGCACCCCAAAGTTTCAGCTTGTATTTCATGTATCTTGAAAGTAGAGTAGTTGGTTTTGGTTGCAAAGAAAACCGTGTAGAATTTGAATTGAGTGTAACCAATGTGGATTTGAGCTTTAAGAGAGATTAGAACGTATTTTGCATTTCTATCCATGAGGTTTTAGCTCAGATGATCAGTACTTTAAAAATATCTTCATTGATAACGAGGTCATATCTTTTATAAGAAATTAGAGGGATGATCACAGACTTGCATAACATTGCGCCTGGAGTTATTTTATGATACAAGAAGCTGGGGGAAGGGCAGATTTGAGACATCATGCAATTATTTTCTTGACTAAGTCAAGCTCATGGAAAATGGAAGAGGGAACCAAATTCGGAGGACTCAGGGCAAAGCTTCCAAGCAAGCCCAGCAGTACCAACTGCACAGCCTATTTTGAATAGGTGCATTGCATGTGGCCATGGGATGCAGTTTATTTTTCAGAACTAATTCTTCCTTTTTCTGTTTTTGCACCCCGGAGAGACTCAGATACTAATAGAAAGTGCATACTTATTAGGCCTGATGCGCATACTCGCTCTGTTCTACCATATTTTTTAACCCATCCTAAAATATTGTGAGGTTAGAAAATACAAACTCATTCCAAATAGAATGCATTTCAAATACAAATTCATTCCAAATAGCATGCATTTCACTGCAGTGTTTTTCAGGAACAGTCTTTCCCAAACACATGTCCAGTAGGATGGAAGCCATTTAATGGTGATTGAAGCCAGACTGCATTCTGTAAAAGGGTCCTGTGGCTGTTTCTACAAAGTCAGAGAGAAAGTAAGAGGAAAGCAGGAATCTCTTAGACTATCATGGCTCCAAACCCCAAATGTTGCTGGAGATATTTCCTAATCCTCTCTTATGTGTACCTCTGTTTTCTAAGTTAAGTGCAAAAACTACAGCTGGAAAGAATGCAGTTTTCTTAACAAACAAACAAAACTTTAGATTCTTTATTTGAAAAAAAAAAAAAAAGAAAAGAAAAAAGTAAGACTCTTGAAAAGTTTTGGCATGAAGGTGGTGAAAGCTGAAGTCATTTGTTTAGCCCCAGAACAGGTATGGTACTGCTCCAAGATCGTACCTCACTTCTGAGCTGGAAGGACCACCTGTAGGGATGAAAGGGCGCTTCAGGACCCAGGTCCATTCAGTCCTTGGCTTCCCCACTGAGAGTTCTTATATGGGTGCCAGTGAGTGCCAGTCAAGCTGGCGGTTTTTATGATGTGAACAGGCATCCAGCAGGGATGTGACTGAGTTAATATTGTTTTAATAAAATTCTTCTGGTATATAAAACTCTACTAAAAACTCACAGTGCTAAGGAATCAGCACTTTGAGTCTTGATGTGTCTGTGGAGAAACAAATGTTAGCACAATAGGAAAAAAGCTGTAGTCTGCTGGAAATCCACCCAGCTTGGGATCAAATTTTTTGCTCTATATCCTTATCAGATAAAACTTACATAAATGCAATATGCTTTTACACTGAAGCATAGAATTTCTTACATGAGAAAGGCCATTAAGTCATCCTGCCATTAGCAAATGACAATACTTTGTGATGCAGTAGAAGGCAGGAAAAAAAGATGAAACAATAGAGCAATTGGGAAGAAAAAAAGATGCTTCCCAAACCCTAAAACAATCAACATATGCCCTACAGCGTGGACTTGTCTGACTTCTGTCAAAAACAGAAGTTGGTTATCAGAAAATGCCTTCCTCTCCCGTGATACAAAGTTCAAAACTATTCCAGCATTCTACTCAATTAGATTAGTTTCCAGTAATCATACATAATAATACCCAGCATTTTTCAGCTTCAACTTATTTAATAAACAATCGTTCCTTCATCCCGATGTGATGTGTGTATTGTTATATCCAGTAGGGAAACTGAGGCATATCAGTTGTTAATCCAGAGGGAAAAAAAGCATGGAGTAGAGTCAGAATTTAATGCTAATCCTTCTCCCCTAATTCTCTCTGAAAAGCACCGATTAAAGCAACACAACAAGATTTGAGCATTTTACTGCGATGACACTGAATTGATTTAAATTCCATTGTTCCAACTGGATGCCTGTACGACTTCAGTCAGATCACCAAATTTAGCCCTGCTGTGAGCTTGTGCAACTCCCACATAAGTCACTGGGAGTTATGGCTGGGTTATACCAGGCCTAGACTTGGCACTGAGAAAACATCCCTCATGATAATGAAGCGAACTGATTTCAAGTGAATGCTAAAAATTCCTGGCAAAGTAACATTTCTCTCCTCCTGCCAAGCGTCATCAACATTATTTTTTTGGGTGGATTCAAATCTCTGAGAGCAGAGTTTTCCATTACATGTTCCTAATTGTTAAAAATTGGGCCTGCTATAATACTTGAGAACTAGTCTGTTTAGTTGTACTTGTTACCATAACACTAGGGTGAAATACTGCTTTTCTCTCAGCTGGTTAAGCCGCAGAATACAGTAGCAGCCGTCCTAGCAATGTCAAGGCATTAGACGGAGGCAAAGCAATCCACAGTCAACAGAATGAATGGAACAATTCACACTGTTGTACATAGATATAGAGGTTAAACCCAAACACATGAAAAAGTGATGCTGGAAGCACTTGGGAACAGCTGGGCCAGATGAATAACTCAATTGGATGCCATGAGGAACAAATTAAACAACTGACTGGAGACCAGGCTGCTCCTGTGACAGACACTTTAATCAGGAAGTCAAAAGCTGATTGACAAGATGAAAAGCTGGATGACATGAAAAATGGAAACAGAAGGAACAACACAAGAAAAGGGCACCCTGGGTCAGCATGCTGACAAAAATAATCAAGTACGACAGGCCATAATCCAATCTTCGAATGTTTGGCATGGTGCTAGTTATGAGAGTCTGCAGCCAAGAGGAAAGAAAACTATTATTAAGTGAAGGAAATTATCTGCCTTTCGAGAACTCACTAGTATGTGTTCATCAGAGATTCTCTTTCTACCCACAATACATTATAGATACATACTAGAAATAGCTTATGTTGAATAACATGAAATAAAATTAAAATAAATCATTTATGTAGAAATAAAGTACCTTTGCAGCAATATTAAAATAAGTCATTGCTTTTTCAAAATTCTACCGCTAAACAGGTGTTGACACTGAGTAGGTGTGAAAAGTGAAGACTATCACAATATATGTTTTTTTTTTTTTTTCTACAGCTGAATGTAAAGCTTTCAAGTTTTCTGTAGAAACCTGTTCTGACTAAACTTTGAGAATGGCTGTGTCTGGTGCTATATCTGCAAAATGGAGGGAAATTTGAAATGCCCCAACTGTGAAGATGCTCTGCACATGCAGTTCAGTTATGTGCCCCCCAAGACCAAGGGGCTGCAGTGTGATACTTGAAGGTAGAATTCAGCCTTTCACTGGCTCAAGACCCAGTTTCTTAGAAGAAGGGCATCCTGAAGTTAGTGTCCTAAATTCATAATTTGATACCTAAAACGTAGCTGCTTTTTCCAGAAGTGCTGAATAGATTGTGGCAAAGAGCAATTTCAAGCTGCTGGTACTTCTGGAAATCAGGTTACTTGGGAACCTTGTTTTGCCCAGCTGTAGAAGGTTTGCATTAATTGCTTCAGGAGGTGTATGAAATCAGATTCTGCTGTAAACAGGGTAAATCCCAATGAGTTTACACACGCATGAGAGGAGTATTTGGTGACAACCACAGCATGACTTCCTCCAAAACCAGGATGGAGAGAGCTTCCATGAGGGCATACTGAAATGTTGAAAATGGGGAATGAGATGTAGGATTATGTAGCCTTGGCAAGCAGAGCATCTGTACATCAGGTACTCATGTACATCGTTGTACACAAAGGCTTGTGTACATTGGCAAATAAAGAAGCATTAGCCACAATAGAGCATGCCTTGCTAGCCTCTCTTTTATTGCTGTTTCAGCTTCTTGCCTTTTGTCAAAAGGGGTGTAATGTGTGTCTTTTAATTGAGATAATGACATAGCTTTTTGCTACTGGAGTACATCTCCCTATTTTAAAGAACAATATTGAAACAATACGCTGAATGTCAGGCTGAACATGGAGCACTTTCTGCTAGAAAGAAAGCTAGAAAGTAAAAAAACCCACCACCACCAAAAAATCGGTAAAAAAGGAAAATTCTGAATTGGATATTAATTTATGTGTAGGTCTTTTTCTCTTATCTGCTTCCCCTTTTCTTGCCTGTGTGTTTGGGATTTTTGTTACACTTTTCTGGCTTTTTGTGTCTCTACCTTTTCCTTTACTTCCCTCTCTTCAACACTGGTCTTCTGTTTCAGTGACAGCACAGACCCAGGACCTGGTTTCATCTGTTCCCCATTTGTTTTCCTAAACAATAGCAACAATCACCAGAACAACAAATCCTCTACTGATATTGAGCCATGACCAGGTTGATGTTTACCATAAACAATGGCGTAAAACTTCCTGGAAGTCCTAAACCTGCTGCTGAAAGAGAGAAATTGGTGTTTCAGAGGGTGTGGTAGGTTAAATGTTTCTATTTTCTTCTTTAGCGTTGTCTGCTCTTGCCCTGGTATCTGCCTTTGTGATGTCTTTCTTTAAGGCTTTTTATTCTTGCTTTTCCTGTAATGCATTGCAGAGGCAGGACATGCTGTGCTCTCCTCTAGGAACTTTGTATTTGTTCTTTTGCTGCTTTCTTACTTGAAGATAAAGGTCATCCTGACAGGAAGCATGGTATATGCTTGCTGCTGGTGTTGGTAGAACTTATGATAAATGAGCTTTGTTCTTGATTTAAATTCTGGTAGACAGATGTTTTTTTCTGCTTTAAAGAGTCCCACTGTACTTGAGACAAGTTTTTTTTCCTTTCTGCATGAAGAAATTAAAGACTGTTCATGTATACAGGGAGTGAATAAGCTGTTTGCCCCTACAAGCAGATCTCACAATTCATGGCCATAGTGTAGGAGAAGGGACTGTGAGATGTTGCATTATATCTGCCCTGACTTAAAGATGAGCGAGGTGAAAGACTATAGGAAGGCTCTTGAAAGCAGGGTTTATCAGCCTGTAGCATATTCTCATGAGATAAACACAGCAAATCTTTAAACAAAATGTACATAAAATTACTTTGGCCAAGGGTCTGGTAAGTTTATGCTGTAATAAAAAATAATCCATTGGCTGGACAGGGGGCAGAATGTCAAACTCTTACTTCATATGGTTTTAGGGTTATGAGTCCTGTAGCCTGGATCAGCATGAAATTTGCATTTTAAAAAAATAAGTGGGGGGTATGTGTGTATGTATATACCTGTGCATGCATGTGTGCCTGAGAGGGAAGGAGGGAAGGTGTTTGTAAAGTTTTTCTTAAGATTCACCCAGGGCCCATTCACAAGAAAGAAAGGCTCCTGACTATGATGAGTTCAGGTTAGGTCAGACAGCTGGTTTTTCCCAGTTAAAAAGAGCTATTTTATATGGGTCCTACATTCCAGAATTTTTAGTTTATGAATAGTTTTATTAGATGAAAGTGAATAAGTTCTTAGTATATGATATTTTAAAGTAATTTCCAAAGGAAGGATAGTTTTTATTAAGTCTTGGTTCATAATATATTTACTAAAATGTATGTTTCACATACTTTTACAAATAAGCTGGATAAAGGGATGTAGATCCAAGGACAATCCAGGCTTAGTCCAGAACTTGCAGCATGGCCCAAGTGCAGGATCAGGACCAGAGAAGTGACCCGGAGCCAGGAGACAAACCAGGGCTGAAAGGACACAGAATCTGTGCCCGGCTCAGATTAGCACTGAGCTTGCGACCAGCTGTGTGGCCAGTACGCCAGCGGTGTTCACACAATGAGCAGGTGAAAATGTGACGGTCAGGGAAGAGATGAGGTGTCAGAGCAGCGCAGCCCTGCACATCTTTCCTTTGATTTACAGGTGTTAGGGGCAGAATCACCAAGTCTAACTTGGCTGATGTGTAACGAAAAATGTTCTAGAGATCAACATTCACTGAAGTGAAAAAAGAGTATTCTCTAAGCACAGAGATACTGTTTGACATTCTAAGATCTTTTTTACATTTTGAAAAATAAGCAAGGTGCAGTAATCTATGTTAAGCAATGGATGGAGATCTTTTTGCAATGGAGTTGTTAAAGTTGAAGTTTGATGTAATTCTGTTTAATTACAAAAGATGTCTCTATATCTATCTGTCTGTCTATCTATAGATCTTTATTGGCATTAGGCAGTGTTGTTAACATTAACCATGAAGGATGTAGGAAGACATATGTTTTTCCCCCCTAAAAAAACAGAGACACCTCTTTGTTAGATCGTATTCATAGCAAGGCTGATTCATAGCTCTCACGCAGCTTAGAAATGAAATAGAAAAGCGTGTGCTATCAAAGGTACGAGAAATACAGGTAGCCATTGCCCTAGCTGCAGTTTGTTCAAGATCTCATTTTTACAGTTTTTTTAAAGGAAGTTACACTGCTTGTTTGGGGGTCTGGCCACCAGGTCTTTTCAAAAGTTCTAAGTTTTCAGAGACCAATATTCGGTCCCTGCTTCTGGCTTTGGTTCTCTAGTCTGGATCCTCTGGCAGAAGCATCTTCTACTACTTTCCTTCTGAGAATGGGCATCTACAATCTGGCTACCACACAATCTGGCCTGGGTGCCTGCTGTGGTGCCCTACACTGCCACCCCAATCACTTACATGCTGGATGTCCCAGAACCTCCAAAAGGCGTGAACCTTCTGATACAGGCTCCTTTAACCAGAATAAAGTAGGTACAAGGAAACAAAACCTGCAGATTTTACAGAACAGTCATGTGCATCACTTACTCTGTTTTTGGTAATGCAAGAAATATATCCGTGCTTATGCTTCACCACCTCTGGTCCTGCAACATGACAGGGTATTCTTTAAGCTGAAGCTAGCACTGCTGGGGTGCCTTCATTTTCTATGGCAGTGCATTATTTGCTGATTGAGGGACCTTGCCTTTAGTTTTGCATCCTTGACTTGAAGGTCTGCTTTTATTCTGTTAACTTTTATGTCCATCTTGTATGGCCTTTGTCCTGTGAGGCATTTATTTTAAAGCCACACTCGCTACACAATGTCTTTGTTCTGCTCTTAGTAACTATCACAAATGCATCATAAAGTCCACTGCCCAAAGGGCTCTCCCTAATGACATTCAGTTGTTCCTGGCTTACCCATGTATGTCCATGCTAGGTCAAAGACTGGATAGTTTTCAGACTGACAACCTCATAATATCAACCATGATTCATAAGCTGCATGATTACAGATACCCCTCCCTAAAACATTGCAACCACTATGAAATAATTTTTAAACTCCTAGCAACGTTATCACTTCAGTTTTCCTCTGAACTCGCCCATCTGCTTACTAGCTAGACACAGATCTGCCTAGCTTGAGAAATCAAAGAAAAAGAAGGAAGTATGGTCCAGAATTTAGGGCTCTGTTGGCTTAAAAGACTGGCCTTTAGCGGGTAGCTTTGAGTTAGATGCAGAAAAGAGCTCAGGCAACATAGCATCCAACGCTTATTCAGTGTAATGGCATCTACAGTTGGCTCCTAGGCGGCCCATGCAGTACTGCCCATACACTATAGGAGGAGAGTTAGGTGTTCGAGGATGGGAACCACAGATGTCAGCTGACGGAGCAAGGCTGTCTAGCAGGTACTGCTGAGGAGGGGCCATGGGGGTGAAAACGCCATGCCTCCTTGAGCCAGAGGCACTGAACCCACGGAGCTCTAGCCACCAGGTTGCAACAGACTGCAGGGCCCAAAATCCTATCAAAAATGTTTCACTTGGGCTGGAATAATTAAATGTTAATTGGCCAGAGAAAGTGAGAGTGAGAGAATAAGTATGACTTCATAGTCCAGTAATTATGGCACCCCCCTGAAGAGGAGGTTAGGGGAAGAAATCTGGGTTCCAGTCCCTGCTTTAATGACTATTTTACATTTTCTTTACGTACATATGTGTATATGTAATATAAAATGTATTGATATAATATGGTATAATCTAATGATTCAACGTTAAATAGTCATCAGAGCAGGGACAAAACTTAGGTCTCCCCCCTTGGGGAATGCTCTAATCACAAGGCAATGGAGTCATGCTTATTCTCTCACTTGTACTCTCTCTGGCCCAATGAATACTTCATTAGTCCGAGCACACTGGAACCGCTTCAAAAGAGGTTTGCAAAAGCCCTCCTTGTGTATACAGTGTGGTCCCATGGTTAGAGAATTAACAGTGGGAGATGGAGGTTCAAATCTTCCCAAACAGAAGGTAGAATTAAATCTGAACCTACTAAAGCCTTGGTGGATACCCCTAACTGCTGAGTTACAGGGTGTTTGGGGAACTAGTAGCCAACGAGATTTTGTGGATACTGACTTCATCATTCACAGAGGCAATGAGGCAAGATTTAAGCAGCTAAATCCTGTTGAAAGTCTGCCATTATGCCATGGGCAGACATTAATTTAGCAAACAACTGTGTGCTTTAACAAATTGCCATCATTCACCTGTTTGCTTTTTCCCTTTGCCAGTGTTACTACCCTCATTAGTTTCTGTGAGCGCTTCTTAACCTGGAACAGGCAAAATTCAGAGTATAGAGGTTTAGGAAGTGGTTTCAGATAGTGTGACTGAGCTTAAATGCCATAGGTGGTGTGAACCTATGGGTTCTTATGGGTTTGGTGTGTTTGAGAGCACCTGAGGTATGGTATTAAAACACATCTGAATCAGGAAGACACTGTCTGTCTAGAGCCTTACTATGTCTCCAAGTTCTTTGTTTGCGGAACAGAATAATAAATCTTTCTTTTACTTTTGATAGGTGTTAGAATAAATACACTGAGACTTTTATAACAATAATGGCGACCAATTTTAGGGACAAAAATGCATAACATATTTCAAGCTGGTTGTGGAAAGAGACATTTTTTATTGTGAATAGCTTTGTATTTTGTGGAGGCTTGTGTCCTCTGTGTAGAACAGGTACAACACAGGCATCAGTAGGACAAGCTTTCCGCACCTAAATTGCCACTGTGGTGTGAATCCCTCCTGAGATGCTAAAAATAGTTCAGTATATTGCTGCTTCTACCACAGTTCATGCTTACTGCCAGCTAAGCTGCAGACAAGTATCTACTGAGACCAGGAACAATGGAGCTGCTTGTTTCCGATGGGCTCCCAAGAACCACCAAATGACTGAGATTTTCAGTCACTTTGAACTGCTACCAGCAAATGTGGAGAAGTTGCCTGGCAGAGCTGTTCTGCAAGAGCTTCCCCTGCAAACATGCTATGCTGAGATAGCCTGACTTTCTTCCAGAATAATGACTCTACCTGAAGAGCTAAAAAATGTAGCAGAATAGATGAGTAGTCTCAACAACCCTGTAAAGTTGAGGTCCTAAATGAAAAAAAAAAATCTCCCTCACTGAATTTACTTTGAACAGGTACATCATCTCATTAAAATCAAGACACATGTGGCAGTTGATTTCAGTGAAGGATCTGGTGTTTTGCCTATATTATGAATTAACATCAGCAAAAATTCTCGCTGATACAGAATAGTTAGAGGAAATGTTACTGACTGTAAAACAGAGTCCTGCATTATTTTAAGCATTTGCTGTGATTATTTTATAGTCTTTCAATCTTAACTGGGACTGGCTGAAACATATGGCACAAGGGTGAGATAAGAAATACTCCAAAGGTGATATGAATGCTAGTTTAACGAGCTGACTAGAAAAGCTGCCTTTGTTACTGTTGCTGCAACTTCTCTATGCAAAGGACTACCTCATTCATGTTCTGCTTACAGTAGCTTACTGGGGAAACTTATGTTTGCTTAAGTAAAAAATATCAGAAATTATTTCTGCTTTTGGAGGACCAACTTGAGATACTTTGGGCCTGATTTCGAAAGGTGCTGAGACCCCATCAGTCCCCACTATGTGTGTGAGCAGTGGGTGCTGAGACTCTCAAGAGGTAATTGTTGCTTGAGCTCTTACCTCTGCACATACCTGTCCTGAAATTACGATATTGCAAATCCATTGTAACTTCTGAGAAATTTGCAACAAACTGACAAATTAAAGAATTGCTTAATAAAATCAGGCCTAATTTCTATGTTGCTTTACTCTCCAAAGTGTTCTGAACACACAAGGATGATGAAACTGCTTTGGTCCTGTTTCTGAAAACAGATTTCTTAATTACCATTCCAATGGAGTAACCATCTAATTAGATCAGAGAAAAGTAACACGACATAGCTTAGGAGAATGAATATAAGATTTAAATTACAGAGGCAATGAGTGTGGGAAGGCAAAGGAAATGACCTGAAGTGGAATTTTCGCCAGGACAGCTTAAGCTAACAGCCCTTTTCTTGTGAAAAAATACCACAGGACTTAAAATTACCATTGTTGGGAGGAGGGTGATGGGATGAAGTACTCATAATCTTGTGCTTGTTCCAAATCCAGGCATATCCAGCCCCCTTAGCATTATGGTAGGGCAGTGGCTCAGTACTGACTCAGGCATTACGGCATCAGTCAGCGCTTGAGGCTCTATATGCCAGCCTGGCAGACAGCTCTCTCTCGCTTCAAACTGTCAACAGAAATATGCGTTACCATGCTTGAAAAGTTTTTGCAGAAAATCAGAAGTAGTGCAACACCCATTGGGAATGCAGTTTAACCACAAAATGTGGAGCACCAGCTTTGTCGGGCAAAGGTGCCAGGGCAGATGCTGTAGCTGGCAATGGCAGCTGTGGGACATTTACCTCCCTCGGTGACTGCCTGACACTGCACCCATGACATTTTTGTGACATTAGAAATATGTCAGGAGTGGTAGACTGGACTGGTGAATGTTTTGCCTCTTCTGTCAAGGCTGGAGAAGTGTTGCTGCCCTGGCTTCCAGAAGAAAAGTTTTGCCAAAGTTTTGGCTCAAGCAGAAGTTCCCACTTGTCAACACAGCCTGTTTCTTGTATGCCTGTGAGGGAATATTTATGAAAACAACAGTTCAGCAGTTTTCCAGTTATAGGATGGCCTAGAAGTTACTTAAGCAGTTCAAGAAGCTTTCTGAACTTGAGCAGCTATACAAGGCCTTTTTTTTTTTTTTGCTTTTCAACACAAATTTTGCAATTGATTAGTTCATCAGATAGTATGGTCTCGTATAGGCGTTCTTAAACATTTTCTTAGTGTGAACCACCCCAACCAGACAAAAATGTACAAGCCACTTCCTCCCACAGCAGTTGTTTACATGGAAAAGGAACATTAGGAAAGTATTTAAGGTATTTTTAGCTGCCTTTTAATACAGTTTAGAGGCTGGAAACAAGGAGCCCTGTGGTCTAGCTATATGATGCTGTGAGCTGATGTATAGCCCTGCAGCTGCAAGTAGGCGGAGATGGCCAAGATCCTTGGGCAAGTCTCATCTCCAGTTATTCACTAGCAAAGCAGTTTCCAAGCGGTGAGGCAGCTCACCAGGGAAGTGTGAGCACACTGTAGCGGGGGCGCAGGGCAGGACCCCGCTGCTGGGACGAGCCTAGGTCTCACCCACAACTCCCAGGTGCCGGCTCGCCCAAGCAGCTCTGGAGGGTGTCACCGTGGTCTGGGTGGGCGCATTCGGTCTGGCTCAGCTCTGGAGCTGTCGGAGCAGACCACAGCTCTGGCAGGAGTGGGAAGGAGGTGATGAGCATCCCTGGGAGGGGGGAAGAGGCAGTAGCAGTGGCATCTTCAGAGCGTATGAGGAAGGGCAGAGGGCTGGAGCAAGCAAGCCATGCAGTTTTTTCCAAGTGAGGCCTAGCTACAGTTCACTCATCTGCATGTAATTTGCATTGTGGAAGGTTAGCTGTAGCAAAATCATGGGGATTTCTCAGTAAACATAAGTGATCTGAATATATACATGGAGAAGAAAGGTAGAAAAGAAATCCTAAAATACTTTCCAAAGCTAAGAAACTGACTTAGGCACTTATCTGAATGCAACTATCCACCTCCATATCTTCCCCAACACTTCATCCCCTCTATAGTAAAACAGTAGAAGATACTAAAAGGGAAGAAAAGACCCAGCAGAAACTGAAAATGGGTATTACATTGGCAAACGTAATTGCCCGTGCTGGAACCGATTCATAAGACTCATAAAGTGACTCATAAGGTGTTTTTTCCAATTCTCACCAGAGCAGCCGTGACATCCATTTTACAAGGTCGCAAGCTCCGGCTGCATTGTTTCACATTCCGGCATATTGTTGAAGGCAGTTAAAATTTTTAGATTAGTTTCTGATGAGTTGGGAGAAAAGCTCAAAGTGATGATGGAGTAATCCCAATAGCTCACCCAACATGTATTATTCTTTTTTTTTTTTTTTGTTAAATCTTATGAGTTTTGAGATCAACTGTCTAAATTGGAGGAGGCTAAGCTTGTCTTTTTTGAATACATGACAATACTTATAGAAGACGTAAGTGCATTTGTTTTTCTATTCTTAAAGGCGGTACTTCTAGCAGCCTGACATTTAATCCACCCACATCAGACGTTACTGAGAGTATTGTCATGGTGCTATTTAAGCTTCTTAGCACAGTCCAAGGGATTTTGATTCAAATAAAACTCACAAGAAATGTTACCATTTACTAAATCGCCAACACCCCTCACTGTGACACCAGAACTATCAAAGGGTGTCCTCACCATTTTAGCTTTTAAGCTCTGCTAGGATACCAGCATATGGGGGGTAATGTGCTCAAATACACCTGCCTTACTGCTTATGAGCAAACATTATAGGCACCACTGCTCTGTAACACAGTGTCTGAAACAGCAAAGCTTCAGTATCAAAATAGGCCTTCTATGAGAAGTGGAAAGTTATACCATCCAGGATTTGCATCTGTGGTCTTTCTTCATTGAAGTCTTCTATCGTTTTCAAAGTAAAAGTTGTTTTTAAAGGAAAAAAGTGTGCTTCTCTTTCAAAATCAGATGAAGGCTGAAAGCACTTGAAGGACCTGCTACAAGGTGGATGCAAAGAGATGTTTTCTGGGGTTTTCCCTGACAATAATCCCCATAGAAGGGAAGCGTAGTCTAGCGGCAGCTTTTATGTTAGAACAAGTACCTCGTTATTGTAAACTCTGGCAATGAAGTTACAGGAGTTGATAGATCAACAACTTTTATCAAGCTGCAACAGCTCTTTCCATGGCTGTCTGAAAATGTGATCAACATAAATTGGATAGGGAGGGTGGGATCACATATTCCAACACGTTAAATTTGTCAGCCTGTAATGCACATAAATGACATAAAATATAATTGCTTTTGAATTTGGGCCCCTTCAGGCTTCATGTTGATTGAAGAAAAAAGAACCAGATGTTTCTTAGAGGCAAGATAAATACTCTCTGGTCCATGACATTTTATAGAGTTTCCAAAAGAAACCAATTCATTATTTAATTATTGGGTGTGTTGATCATGTAAAATATAATTGGCCCAGGGCAAATAGCAGTACAACTCTGGGAGCTGGCTGACTGAGCTTGTATAATATACTTTTTGCCAACTTTTTTTTCTGCTGTGAAAACATTGTAAGATGAATTAATGCTACTTAATCTTTCTTCCAGTGTTTCATAAATAAAAAAGGCCCAAAACAGACTTTCCTCCTTTCCGATCACCACCTTGCACTAGTAAGCAACTTGGAGACAGAAGAGCTAGTAGCAAGCATAAATATTGTGATAGGAAACGATAGCTTTGTTTAACTAACATCACTTTAAAGAAAAGGCAATCTGTTTAAAACAGCCACATTTAATCCTCAGCTCTGTGAGGAATTCCTCACAGCATGGACAGCAAAGAACCAGTTCTTTCCCTTTCAGCACCAGTGGGGTGGGTCTGGAAAAAGCAACGCGGTACAGGATTTACTGGGACACTGCAAATCTAGGTAATTGAACAGATTGCGTTGAGTTGAATTAGCAAGCTGACATAGAGTTTTCCTTTATGACGTTTTATAAGCAAATATACAAGAAATAATATGTAATTTCTTTAAATCAACAGCTACTTCTTAAATAATATCTGTTGTGTTCCAAGCTTCCTCTGTGTCTATGGATGTTCCTGCACTTACTCTGTGGTAGCTATTTTCCTGTTAAGGGGCAGGAAGTAATTGAAATGAGGATTGAAAGAAATTCATGACTCATGTCCTCATGACTCTTCCATCCTAGCTTTCTTTTGTGCTTGTTCAGCAGCTTCTGACATCTGGGAAAGGCACGCTACTTCCACTGGGTTTGCTCATGATCATATCTTCAGGCAGACTGTGGGGGGAAGCCCACTTGTCTGGACATTGGGGAAAGAAAACACAGAGAGAAAACATAAACTGTGATCCCTGCAAAAAGCTGTTTCAGATTGTTGGGATCTTCTTTTCCTTGCCATTCCTGCCAGAAATGTCCTGAGTACTCCTTCTCTTCCTGGTCTAAGGCCAAATAATTCCCTCACCTTTCTTCTAGTCTCCTCCCCAGGTCCAGTGGTTCTTGCTAGATTAGATTTGTTCTGTAATAAAGAAACATGCAAAGCCACAACCACTTGAAAATGAAACAGCAGTCCCTACCAAGGAAAGGATTGGCTTCTGAGCTCCCCCAAAGAAAGACAGAAAGCGTTATCTGCCTGACTTTACCTGCCTCGTGCCCATTCTAAAAATAACTTGATGGCTGAGTTTGGCAGTCCTAAGCTGAACAAACTTCCCAGAAAGTCAGATCTAGTTATTCGTCTGAGAAAATGGGAAGTTTGGGGAGTTTTTTCTCAAAGCACTTCAGCCAGGAGGAGGTTGAAGGCAAAAGATTTAGACCGGCTGGTGGCTTGGATGCCCATCTACAATGAAAGCCACAATTGAGGCCCTCAAAATCCCCATTTAATGTTGGAATACACACCAATACTTTTCCCCCAATACTGGAGTCATTCACATAGATGGCAGAGGCTTAAGGCCCAAATTTTCTACTGGTTGATTTAGATTTGCTGCTTGCTCAGCAAATCTCATTGACAGGCACCTCGCTCTCCCCACCACCGCCATTGAGGTGCTGCATCCCCTGGGTAGGGGCACTCACAAGTTGGAGGCCCTAATGCTGAGCCTAAACCCCTTTTGTGAAGAGACCCCAGGTACCCTCGGCTTACCCAAAAACACGCGCTGTTTCTTACCTTGTCTTTATAACACAGGAGCCCCTTGACTATGAATACATAGTAAAACGTTTTCAGTGTAAAAGCTCTTTCAGGATGTATTAAAAAATGAAGTTCTGCCTTCCACAAGACTGAACTTTACTCTACATCTAAAATAGCTTTCGTTGGCCATGCAAATAAAATGTTTCCAGTGTAACAGCTTTTTCAGAACGTATAAACAAGATGGAAGCCTGCCTTCTAGATGGCTGAATTTTATTCTCCACCTAAAATGGCTATCATTGACTACATCATCTGCAGCTATATTGAGGAAGAAACTGCTCTCCATTTCACCCTATATATCATCTTACAGCGACATTTTCTTAGCTGGGAATTGCTTGGTGGTTTGCCAGCATACAAATCAGTGCAGGAAAGGGATAAATTGATCACATTCATCCAGCTCTGGAGGTAAAACCCAGATCTCAGCCAGAGTCCTGCTCACGTTAAAAACCTGCCTGTCCACCTGGTAAAAATGTGTCTGAGGAGCAGAGGATAGGAGAGTGGGGTAGAGACAAAAATATAATTCATATTGCTATAGCTAATCTCCCTCCTTAAATTATAGGTCCAGCAGAAGATATTATTTATGAGTTTTGAGCAGTAGTTCATGGCACTGGGCCAATTTTTTTTCCTTTCTACATATCCTTCTTCAGAAACCTCAAAGAAATGGCACTGAGTTTACTAACTAAATGTCTCTCTGTACAACTGGACAGTAGGCATAGAGCCAGGTAGAAATAATAGCTGTCTGGAGTCATTTAACTGAAAATGAAAGTTAGTTCAACCAGTCTGAGGATAAAAGAAAGGTATCAGGTTTAAAAACCATAGGTGGTGTTACCATTCACAAGTAATAGTTTTTCAGTCAGGCTTTGGTCACTGAAATACATTTAAATTAAGAAAAAAGGCAGTAATTTGAATGAGAATCTGTACCTCGAATTTTAGCTGCACCTGGCCAACTTTCTGACACTTTATGCTGATTCAAATGATCAGGTTTAGTAATTAATGGTTCCAAGGGACTTTGCAAATGTAATTTGTTATTACTAGTCCTCTGCACAGTGGGTAAAACTCATTGTGTCCAACTGGCATGCAATTACACTGAGGAGCAGCAAAGTTCAGTGATCTGCACGCAGGCATCTGGTGATCCAACAGCAGAGCTATTTCTAGAAGGCAGCAATTCCTAGGCTTCACGACTGTTGGTGAAGTTTGCTACTATTAGTAGATCTCTAATTACTTTACACAGTTTCATCATCTCCACTGTCTAAGTGAGGAAACTAAGGCACTGTGCAGGGAAAAGTCAGGTCTAAAATTGCTGCGGTCCAGCGATAGAGCCAGGCCAGGAGCTGAACGTGGGCTTCCCAAATCTCAGCTCAATACCCTGTCAGCATTTCTTTTCGAAACTCCTTTAGCTGACAGATTAATATGCTTTTCTGGGAAAGTTCAGCGTACGAGATTTGCACGGTCTCAGCAAAGCTTTAAATCTCATGCTTTCGCGGTAGTCAGAGGAGCAGTGATTTTCCAGTTGTTAAAAGGTTTATTTGCAAAACAGCCTGTTGGAAGTAATGGTTCTGGTTCTTCGGCTTGCTGCTGCTGGTGTGCGGGTTAGCTGTAACCCTCCGGGTGCCAGGGGAGTTTCACTGGTGTACAGTCACCGTCACACAGCCTGGGATCAGGCCCCGGCACATTCGGTAAAACAAACTGATAACAACTACCAAATCGACACAGCTTCACTTGAACAAATTAAGCAAGGAATCTATTTGAACTGGGAATTAAAAGAAGCTATTAAAACATTCCCTCTGGTATTTTTATTTTGTTTACTCATGAGACCTGGCTCAGGCCCCTCTGACTCGCATTGAGTCCATATTTGGAGAACTCTGCACTCGTTAGCATACTTACGCCCAGGCAAATTTTAGAGATTTTTTTTTGTATATACAGTGCGCTTTTCTTATTATTTTTCTTTTTCCTTAAACAATTTAAATCAGAAGGTTGCCCCTTTCGTTTTGCTTTCAAAACATGACCAAAAAGAGATCTAGCTGCTTTCTTCAATTACTTGAAGCTAAAATTTCTCTCATACTTGTTATTGCCTCCTGGTCACCACATCCCACCCCACATCTCCTCTCAGAAGAAGGAAGAAGCCCGCACTGCCCTCAAACTGCAGCAGGGTGGTGGAACCTCGAAAGCTTGAATTGGGGTCAGTTCAAAGGAACAGCCCGCAGCATGGATGCTCTAGTGAGATGCAGTCCCGCGGGGCTGGGCAGCCGGTCTCTAGGGAGGGTGCTGGGAACCTCCTCCCATTTCC